>NC_082395.1:16645787-16789417 GCF_031168955.1 Gadus macrocephalus
ACAGCTCCGTCCCGGGGAGAATATGTCCGCTCACAACGGTGATTACAGTCGTCATGGCGACAGACTCCGAAGCCCTTGTGGTGCCGACTCGTGTGTTTAACTAATTAATCAGCTCAGGTCAGCCCCTCTGTTTACGCAGCGTGGAAGAGAAGGTGTGTGTGTATGTTAGTGTGTGTGTGTGTGTGTGTGTGTGTGTGTGTGTGTGTGTGTGTGTGTGTGTGTGTGTGTGTGTGTGTGTGTGTGTGTGTGTGTGTGTGTGTGTGTGTGTGTGTTCTTCGTCTATAATAAAAGCCTGCCACTTTGGTTTGATAATCCCCCCTCGCCGAAGTTACCAGCTGCCTCACACTGGGAGCATTGCATTGTGGGTTAAAAATAGGCCGACGCCCTCTGCCTACGCTCTTGGTAACAGCTCTTACATGCTGATGACACACGTGCACGCCACAAACACACACACAAACACACACACTTACAGATGAGCACACTCTGACAGATTGGCAGAGCAAGAGATGGGCAGCGGAGGCGACAGTCACGACAGATCAATATGTTTTAATGAGCCTATGTGGTCATGATGTACTATGTGGACATAGACTGTGCTCCTGGTCACTATTTACATTGGTACTCCAGTTCTGTCACCAATTAAGTGCACTAGCTTAGCTCCACACAGAGCGGACTAAGCAAACAGTGACACAGAGAGGCAGAGAGAGACAGAGAGAGACATGTAGATAGATAGGGAGATCAGGTTGTGTGCTTGGGGTTTGGTGAGTCTTGCAGCTGTCGCAGGAGCCTCCCCCCCTGCTGTTATTGACCCAGCACAAGTGCCCGGCCCCAAAGGTGTCCGCAACGCACAATACAACCTAACAAACCAGTATCAGACCTTTCAGTCGGGTTTCTAACCTACGTTCTGAAGGAGATGGACCTGTTCCTGTAACCGTAAATATGGTTTCACCCTGGTCCATGATCCCCCTCCCTGCCCGATCTCGGTCTAGAAGCCCTTTAGAGGAGTTGACCAGGAAGCATCTGATGGGTTGTGAATAACATTAGATAGCCTTTCTTTTATCTATCACTCCAACAATAGACCCTCCACAGACCACACAGATTGGTGTGTGTTCCAATCTCACCCAGGTGTTACATCCCGCCTGTTGATCCATTTAGAGAGGGAGAAGTCACTTTGTGATTGACTTCTAGGATCAAGGGAAACCCAATAGGGGGGTTCCACCGCTTTGTGTCGTATAAGCTATAGAACGGCGATGAGAAGGCCTCCGACTGGGCTGCCCTCGTCATGTGTTATGAGAGACTGTTGTTTGTTGTGAATGAGCGTCCGAATAAGAGAAGAAGAGATGAAGAGAGTCAACCCTGTAGCAGCTGTATGAGACTGTTTGATGGGGTATCCTGGGGAAGCAGGATAACTTGCCACTGTCGTCTATTCGGGAGAAAGGACTATGAAACCACACCTTGATTCAAATTATCTTCTTCAGTCCCCCTGGAAACCTCCTCCCTTAGGGGGTCTCATCTCAGCCCAAACCCCTGCTCTGTCCTTGTCTGCTGGGTATAGCACAAATAAGTGTACCTTTGGTTCCCTAAAGCAATTGTTGGATGTATACTTGTATTAATCCTGTTGCTGAACTTCACACCAATATCAAATTACATTTCTATTGACAAATGTGTATGTAAATGGCTGTATGACCTGTTCATGTACATGTTCATTTGCGCGTGCATCATGTGGGTACTGTTTGTGTATGTTTGTGTGCATGTGTCTACGGTGTGTGTGTGTGTGTGTGGGTCTCTGTGTGTGTGTGTGTGTGTGTGTGTGTGTGCAGGCAACCACTAATCACGCTCTCTAGATTACCAACGCAGATCCCCTCGCTCTCAGAGAAGGAAAAACCTTTGGCTGAAATGTGCTGCTTGTTAAAATCAATAGCAAACATTCCCCTTTCCCCCCGCCACAGAAAGAGAGAAAAACCCAAGTGGAAACCAGCTCTTTGTGTCGTCTTTCCGTACAATTAAGGTCTCAGAGAGCGCAGGGCAGAGGGCCCCGGTGGAGGCCGGGGCCAGGTGGGGACCGGGGAGCCGGTGCCCCTGCCAGCACGCCTCGTTCTGGGGCTTCTCTCTGAGGACGCGGGGCGTGGACCAGGAGGAACCCTGGAAGTCCCAGCGCAGCTTTAAAGGACAACATGTTGACTGGTGGAAATAAGTCAGTGTGGGTGTGTCAGGTGGCGCACATGTGAGGCGGACAGGACGTGATCCAGGCTGTTGGGTCTGCTGATTGCCTTTCCGTTTTTTTTTTTGGTTGATGTGAGGTTGCTTTGGCAGCGACATTGGCACGCGGTTGGATTTGATGTGGAGTGCTGTGGATGGCTGGTGTTCCCGGGTCATGTGGTCTGTCTGTGTCAACGCTTTAACAGATGCTGATTGACTGGAAGCTAATAACAGTCGGCGCTCAATGCGGTGCCCTCATTCACTTATGAGAGGTGCTGAAACACGTGTATGTGTGTGCTAGTGTGTGTTTGTGTGTCTGTCTGATTATGCGCAAGCTCTGTGTGTGTGCTTGCGTGTGCGTGTTGTGTGTGTGTGTGTGTGTGTGTGTGTGTGTGTGTGTGTGTGTGTGTGTGTGTGTGTGTGTGTGTGTGTGTGTGTGTGTGTGTTTTCGCGTATTTTGCTCTTGTCAAACTCCAAATTGTTATCATTACAAAGAGCTGCAAACCACAAACAGCCCACATCCCAGCCCAGTGTTCCTCCGAGCACTGGGCTCCAGGCTCTCCCAGTGTGACAGGGAGCTGGACCCCACTGCTGCCGTTGCTGTGTGGGAATAACCTACATACCGCCAGGATCGTTAATAGAGACCCACTCGGACCACCGCTGTGCCCCCATGTCCTGCCCTGGTTTGTGGTTGGCTGCAGGGTGCCGTCACCCCACGTTCAGCCTGGTTAGGCCTTTTCCATCCCAGGCTCGGTCTTACGTGCTCCTTGGTGGGTTTAGTTTTTAGGAATAAAACACAGGCAAACGACACACAAACACACACCTAGGCATGCATGGATGCACATTAAGTATACCCACACGTGCATACAGGCACACACATAAACACACTCAGGAACGACACGCACACGCACACACACACACGCACGCGACCACGCACACATGATTCACCTGATGACTTTGTGAATGTGACCTTTCACCAACTTCTCTATGCGGCACTCTTTCGCAAACTCGGCCGGCTGAATGTGTAGAGATCTCGTTGACGGTGTGGGATAGGTTCAGAGAAAGGGTTCGAAAGGGTTCGAACCGAAAGGTTAAACGACAGCCCGACCTCGCAGTGCAACCCTGGAATATCCCTGCGAAGGTTTCCATCCAATGACCGTCTCTTTCCAAAGAATGCAATCGCTCGACGGCGGAGTCCCATTATGTGCCGTACCCAAGGCCTCGTGAAGACGGCTGCATGTCTTTACATGGCCCCAGCCAGTGGAAATATGGTGTGCTTGTCATTCCCCCTTTTCAGGCAAATCTGGTCCTGCCTGCTCCCTCTACTCAAGCCTTTTCCACATGTTGTCTTCATTTGCTACTCTGAACAATCTCTCCCAGTCTTCTGGGTTTGCTTGCTTACGCTGGCCTGCCAAAGTAAGATTATGTTGGTTTTTTTATGCGTACATATCTTGGTCGAGGAAGCTGTCAAATGTACATTATTATTATTCTAATTACTCCCTTTTCCATTTTGACAGTAGACATGTTTATTATCACGCTAAGCGTCCGCCGGCCCCCCGCTCCCTTCTGTGTTACATTACGGGAGGTTTCCTGACCTATGCTTGATGTAATGGAGAGGTGATGCTAGCCAGTCACCGTAGATGTAAAATAGATCATTCTTGGAAATGGATGAATAGGGAAACCAGACTCCCTTTAATTATGCAAATGACACAACTGACAGAAAGAGTAAAACGCAGATCTGAGCTGTTGACACGTTTGGCGCAATGGTTTTCAGGGTGTGGGTTTCAATAGATGTACATGCTGTTGCATTCACTTGTTGTAAGATGCCAGAAGTTGTCTGCAGCTACATTCCTTTAGCAAAGCTTGGTCCAACTAATAGTAAGGGTTTGCTTGGCAGGCTGTAGTGGTATGCACGGGGGTTATTACCTTGGTCACAGGAGGTAACACTAATCATGTTATAAGAGTTCTCTCTATATATCAACCTTGACACCATTAAGCAACAACCTAACATATTCAAATAGGTGTTTGCTCTAAGAAGAAAGGACCTAATTCAGGTGAAATATAAATTAAAGAAAGACAGAACGAAGAATGAATATTAATATTTCACACCGTTACACTACCTTCCTCTTAAATACAATTAAACTTAAACAAACTAGTTACACAAAATGAGAAGAAAGAAACCAGATGGAATAGAAAAATCTGTAGTACCTACAACTGCTCGTACCTAGTATAGTAGCTACTAAATAATATAAAGAAGAAATACACTATAGAAAAGGTTCACAATGAAACAGAGCCTGTGGGATTCAAGCAACAGTCATTGTACTGGATGTAGCCTTCCAGCTACAGTCAGTGATTGGGAGCAGGATGGGATTTAGCCTTCCAGCTACAGTCAGCGTTTGGGAGCAGGAATGGATGTGGGCGTCGAACAGACAGTAGTGTCATGCAGCAGGACTGGGTGCAGGCTTCCAACAGACAGGCTTTAATCATAAACCAGCGACTTACATGTCGGAAGAAGGCCAGGAAAAAATGAAGAGCTCCCTTCTCAAGTCACAGCCACCACCAGCACTCGACTCATCTCTGTTGAGCCTTTTATTTTGCAGATTTCTCTCCCGAATCAATAAGTGAATGCAGCTGAATGCAGCTTACGTGAAGAGTGCTTGCGCACTGTCGTAGACACCAGCGATAAAGACCAGAATCGAGGCCAGTTTGCCACGTACGTTTTCGTTGACAAACATGTTCAATCTGCATTTGGCCATCTTCGGCCACTTGTGTGTCGGTGTCTGTTGGTCTGAAGGGCAAGCATCTTAAGGAGGCATAACGCTTGTGCATCTCGGGGTGATTTACGCATTCATCTGTGAATGAGTAATACAAGGGGGGGAAGTGTGTTGAGTAACAGTTTTGATATGAGACTGTGGAAGTGCAGAAGTGTAGTGAGGTATACACGGGGAGACCCCTGCCAGTCATCCACAGAGGATCTCCCTCTGGCCCCAGCCACCACAACAGCCTCTGTTAGCCGTAAGCACTGACTCACCATCCCATGTGCGTCAGCTGTGGAAGGGTCTTTAGCAATGCTGAACCTACTCTCTCTCTCTCTCTCTCTCTCTCTCTCTCTCTCTCTCTCTCTCTCTCTCTCTCTCTCTCTCTCTCTCTCTCTCTCTCTCTCTCTCTCGCTCTCTCTCTCTCTCTCTCTCTCTCTCTCTCTCTCTCTCTCTCTCTCTCTCTCTCTCTCTCTCTCTCTCTCTCTCTCTGTCTCGCCCTCTCTCGCTCTCTCTCTCTATCTCTCTCTCTCTCTCTCTCTCTCTCTCTCTCTCTCTCTCTCTCTCTCTCTCTCTCTCTCTCTCTCTCTCTCTCTCTCTCTCTCATTTAATTCAATAAAGCTTTATTGGCATGACATTTCTAATGAACAAAACTTGTTGCCAAAGCATGGAATATAAGCATGGAGTATGGAAATAAATGAGTAGGTAATGCATGAAACAAGTGCATTGTTAACAAATTGCTAACTTAAAATACAGAGACTATTGTAGAATGTACCAAGATATATTCACAATCGATTCCATACATTACTTTTACCATCTACTTCATTCCCTCTTTTCCTAGGCAAAGATTTCTTTCTCTGTGACATGCCGACACAAGCTCCCTCTCTAGTAGGAGTTTGTTATATCTGCTCTCTGTCTCTCTCTCTTTTTTCACTCTCTCACTGACACACCGCACATGTGCGTCTTCCTATGCTTGTGTTGCTACATAGTTACATGTAAAGGGTGGATCACTTTAACTATTTAACAGTGGTGTGATGTGTGAACAATTGCCATAATTTGAGGTTTCAACGTTTTCTTCTCTAGTGATTCGAATGTGCTCTCTTGAGTGGCTGTGTATGTGAGTAGAGGCCTGCAGGTGTGTGTGTGTGTATGTGTGTATGGGTTTGCTTGTGTGTATGTGTGTGGTTGTGTGTGTGTTTGTTTTATTGAGCCCAAGGCCTTTACGTGACAATGCCTATTTTACTAATAGCAATGAGAGATGTTGGATTCATTATAATACTAAGTACATTTCTTGAGACCGAAATAAATACATTATTGAGCCATGGATGTAAATACAGACAGGATACAGATTTGTGTATGTAAATATTACAATATTTTGATGTTTCAATAGATAAATGTGCATTATATTATAGAATATTTATATTTAGTTGCAATGTAGCAAAAGCAGAACAAATACTCGACAGATACAATTGCCAGCTAGAAGCCTTGAGGGATCGAGACTTGTGTGTGTGTGTGTGTGTGTGTGTGTGTGTGTGTGTGTGTGTGTGTGTGTGTGTGTGTGTGTGTGTGTGTGTGTGTGTACATGTGTACATGCATGTGTGAGCTCGTTGACACAGCAGAGGAAAAGCCTCCCACGCTAACAGGATGAGTGACAGCGGTCACAGAAGCTCTCTGTTCACAGACTGCCTTGGAAAATAAGTGATAAAACACTTTTTTCATTGAACTGCTCTTAGCAAACACTGATAGAGGTGTGCACATTCACTAGTACATTCACACGTTTCACTAAATTATTATTAGTTATTTGTAAAATAACTGATATGTTGTCATTTAGCTGCTGTCACTAAACAACATTGATAGACATGTGCACATTCACTAGTTTGGTCACATGTATGTTCTTGTGTGTTCGTTCACATGTATTGTTCACTAAATTATTATTCGTTTTTAGTTAATAAGTGATAAAAACATTATTTCTGTTTTGCTGCTTTTTCTTATACATGCTGCAATACATGTGAACATTCAATACTATGTTGACGTGTATGGTTCACTAAATAACTACATTTTTACATATGTGAGGAAGAGAAGTGCAATTCAAACTGAACATTTTACAAGAGTGTTCTCTTAATCAAAATACAACGATATCTTAGATCATATAATATTTACAATATGAACGCTTAGGGTTGGCTGAATAATATATACAACTAACATTAGCTTATTTTATAGCAAGGCAGCACGAAACATCCATCTGTCACCTATAAGCCTTGAATTGAATGGGCTTGTTTTTCTGACCCTTCCACCTTGTAATTCCCTCGTGATGTTATTCAGCATCCTAAGTGTGTGACGGTGAATACATGAATGGTTGTACTACTTCTACTTCTTGTGTGATCTGGCTCCCTCAGCCAGGTCCTGGGAGCTTACAGACAGCCTCCCCAGCCACTAGGAAACAAGGATTCCAGTGTTGGAGGCGGGCTGCCGGTGTAAACACTCTGTCACGTATCTGTTAGTCGTCTAACACCAGCCCAATGCAAAGCTTTACCACCACCACACACCTCCCAATAAATACCAATACTTGTATATGGGCCTGTTTGATACACTTGTAGATGCTGATGAAGCAGGCCTAATGAACTGAAAGACAAGTTTAGAGGGAGGCTGGCTGGTGGCCAGCCATAAGGAGCCTGGGAGTTTATTTTGGACTGCAAAAATAGTTTGATGGAGTACGGTACTATAATTAAGGAGGGAATCCTGACAAACATGGGACATTCAAGACAATGGAATGATTTAGTTTAGGACTTTTATTCGGGTGTGATTATATGTCTAATGACTTAACGGCTACTTTTATAGTTTTTCCAGGTATGTTGTTATTCAGGTACTGTTTCATATAGCCCAACTTAAACTTCTTAATGGGAGGCAAGAAGTTTGTGCAACAGTTCCCTCTGCTGGATAGAACTAGGAACAGTCGCGTCTCTTTTCTAAGACCGTTCACCCTGAAACGTTCCTAACTAATAGTACCAACCAAAACACCTTCTTTCCCTCTACAATACAATCAGATCCACAACAATTTCTTCCACCCAGATACATAAACAACATAAAAATGACACATTTCCAAAACAATATTCAGAGTACTTCATTGAAGAGAAGTGCCGCACTGAAAGCTAATTCCACTGCTGAAAGTGAATACAGACAAACCGCAGCCTCACCAACGTCTCTCTCTGTCTCCTCTTGTGCTCCACAGTGAATGAGATCATCGGCAGGGACATGTCGGAGACGCCTGCGGCCCACCCGTCTCCAGACCCTCCACACGGCCAATCCTAGCTGCCCCCCCCCCTCAGCCTGCCCACCGGGCCGCGCAGCGAGGCATCCTGTCCTCCGTCCCCCCGCGCTCCCCGTACACCTACACCCCCCCCTCCCCTCCGGCAGCGGTGGACCCAGCCAGACCCTGAACAGACCCCCCCCCACACACACACACACACACACACACACACACACACACACACACACACACAGATACACAGACTCCTTTACGCGCCTGCAGACCTGCCAGATCCCCAGGACGACGTGACCCAGTGTCGTCCTGTGAGAGCTCATCTGCACGGAGGAACACGCCCACAACGTGCTTTCTGACCCCGTGTGCATGTACACGTGCACGTGCAGAGAGGAGGAGGAGGAGGAGGAGGAGGAGGAAGCTGCAGGCTGACTGACTGGGTGTTCATAGTATTATAGCTCTGATTATGTCTCCGTCTTCCTCTCTGTCTCTCTCTCTCTCCGCGGTTCGTCCTTAGGCCCGCGCCTTAACCGTATCACCACATTATGCAAGTCCCCCCCCCCCCTTTCCTCTATTCGCCATGTATGCAATCTCAATATACGCTCGGCCCAGGGTGGTCTACAGGGCAGCAGAACTGAGAACTGAGACCCCCCCCTTTGTTCTGTCCCTGGATGGGTGCCAGGGACAGCACCAATCCATCCAAACAACGGTTAATTGTAACGGCTTACCTGATTACCTGAAACGTTGCCATGTGAGCCCAGTGACCTGTGCTCGGTTGCTGTTCTGTGGGGGGGGGGGGGGGGGGGGGTTGGTGCCTGGCTAGTCATTCAGTAGCCACATACACACACAAACACACAACTCAAGGCAGAAACACCACAAACAGCACTGACCTTTCAGCAGTCAGACAGGTTTAATGTTTATCTATGGGCCTAGGTTAACACGGCAGGGTGATGGAACTCAATGCAGAGTTCTGCATTCAGGTCCGTCACCCTGCTAGTGTTGAGAGCGAGAGACAGTTCAAGATGGCAACCAGTTGACGAAGGCCTGTGGATGTCAGTTGGTTTAATAATAGCTTCTGTTTCTAATGTATTGCACACAGCTACGGCCTCGCGTGCAAAACATTAAAAAACAAAACGTTGACACTGAAGTGAGATTTCCAAATGATCTGGCTGAAACCCTTTGAGTTCAGTGAGCGTCACTGATGATGTTTCTCCCCTGCGAAAGCGTCAACCCGCTCAGGGCCTGAGCAGCACGGGGCCTAGGGTGGCTTTCTGCTCTTGACTAGCATCCCCATGACAACAACATTCCACTACTTCTAGTGACCTCTCCTCCCCCTCCATGTAGATACCTGTACATTAACACAACCTTCCCTCCCTCCCCCTTTATTAAAGCTCTCCCCTCCCACATGTTTTTATTTTTATAACTTTTCTTCATTTTTAAGCGAACAAATGCCTTATTAACACTTAGCAGCAGCAGCAGCATTTGATGCTAGGTGCCTGACCGCCAAGGGGCCAAGGTGGAGTCCTCAGTGTGGACTGACTGTAGATGCTTCCGGAGCCTTCTATTCTCTAGTTCATGTGTCGCTGTTTCTGCCATAGATTGAATGGTTTATGAGGGATATAATCTCGCAATGGATTTTAATATGCCCTGAATTATGTGTTCAATATATAACATTTGTTTAGATTCTCTTTTGAATGGCCCAACAGAGAGACAACCTCTTATACACTTCAAACCCCAAAACAAAAGATAAGATACTGTAATTATGACAGATGAGCGGTTTGGATATTTCGCTTCGCAATATTCCCAATTTCGGGAAACAAAAAGGTATTTCTACAAAACTTAAATGTATTAATCCACTGATATTAATCGTATATTGGCAATCAAATAATTGACGAGTGAAGTCAGGATCTTGAATGTGTTTTACAGACAGGTGAGAAAGTGCAGACAAACGGTAGATAGCCATCGCATCTCTGTTAGCCCTCTAACAACTCCTTATATGGACGTTTTTTTTTTTTATCTTAACCGTTGCTTAAACTATAATACGCTTGCATGTGATTTATGATACTTTACTTTAGTTGCGATGGTCATGTCCAGGTAACAATGATTCTGCTATGCACTAAAACCTATTGCCTTTAACATGAGAGCGGAGAGGGAGACCTCATTGCCTATAGATGTAGACTGTAAACATGCGTTTTGGGTCGGCTTCAATGGAGTGATGGAGAAAGCTGCTGGCTACATAGGGATTGTTGCAGTGTTTGTGTGTGTGTGCACACGCATGGTTTAATACCAAATGTGCTGAAAAAAAAGAAAGGAAAAAAAAGAAAGGAATAACGCAACATTAAACCAAGCACATTGATTTTTTTTTTTTTTTTTGGCTATGCAAAACCACAAGAAGCCAGGGATGTCTGACATCGAATAAAAACTGTAAATATTCCTAATGAACTCCCTCATGTGTAAAGGATACACTTTAAAAGAGAGAGAGTATAAAGTGACGGTGTGTCTGCGTGGTCAGGTAGAATGCCTTAACTCCTCCTTGTACACCGGTTCCCTGAAGTCCGTATTGTATTCCCTTCCCAGAGTTCCGTCTCAGAAATCATTCAATAGTAATAATATGAAACTTTGTAAGAATTGTAGGGATTTGTTGTTTGGGGGGGTGGTGTGGAGAAAGGTGTCTTTTCAGAATACGAGCTGGTGGTGTGATCTGAAAGACTTCAGGAATTAACGAATAATCAATATTGATATTAACAAACGCCAGCATTCACAGGAAGCGCTTGCTGCCGCGCTCTCCTCTGTTGTCACAACCAAAGATTGAACCTTTGTTCCCATTTGACACGATGGTAAGAACAGCAAAGACTGCAGAACTCTATTTTTGATATGTTTGAAATGGATGTCATTCCTAAAAAAAAAAAAAAGTTGGGGACATTTAAATATATAAATATATAAATACGTTTTTGTAAGATAAAAGGGAAATACAGGTTTAGCTGATGTTTACCAAGCCTTGTTTTTTTTGTCATTTCTTGTACATTTTGTATTTTAAACATTTTTGTAATTTTTAAGACTGCAGTGCTTTTTTGAAAGTATTCAAAATATGCATCATAGGCTGTTAAGTTGTGTATCAATAAAAAAATAATAATGTTCAGTCATGGTTGTGTCTGCATTATTATGCTCTACATTACACACAGAACATTAGGCTGGGCAATTATTCAGTTTCGTCTTTGAATGGAATTGTCATGAATTGAAGACAATTCACTTAGGGGTGCACTCACACTAGGCCATCTGGCCGTGGCCGTTGGCCGTTTTCACACCAAACCGTGCTCAAATGGCCCCATTGTTCTCTGGCCTGCACTCACACTAGGCAATCTGGCCGTGGCCGTTGGCCGTCGCAGCTGTGGCCTGGCCACGGAAGGCTCTTGTACATACGTCATCACGTCGTAACACGTCATCACCAAGCGTCCGCTGCATGGACCATAATAAAGTCTGCCGCCAGTCAGAGTTTTAACAACAATGGACAACAACACAGAGACACACCAACAGTTGAACCGCTTGACGCAATGTTTACCGTTTAATGGGAAAGAAGGCTCGTCGCCTTTATTATGTCCGTGGTCGTCGCATTGACTATACGTCCTCCAGCTCAGGTTGCGTGTGCGCGTGTCGGCTCATTAGCATCTGTACCGTAGCGGCCCGTGCCGTAGCAGCACACCTCTCCCAAGTGGCAAAATTGGCCCGGCCTGGCCAGACTGGCCACACTCACACTGGCAGATTTGAGCACGGTTAGGTGCTAAAACGGCCACGGCCACGGCCAGATGGCCTAGTGTGAGTGCACCCTTATGATAGCCAGTTTTATAGTATAAATGAATAACGTTGAGAAGATATGCCCTGAGAAGGATGCAAATAGGTGTGGACATTGGAAAACTAGTTTCTCCGATACCATACTTCAATGTAATGCCCCTCACTCTTTAAAGCGGCGTTTTGAATTAATAAACGTAACATTATCCTGTCATGTTACATTCTCCATGATAAGTCCTAATCCATTTGCTCATTTCATCCATCCACATCATATGTTGGGGATTTCAAACCGAAACGAGCAAACTGACCCACTTTGGTCTCTGACCTGTTCAATATTCAGAGGAACCCATTAGAACGGGGCAGGAGTAAATGGGCTCTGGGGGGAATGCAGAAGGCCAACCTGCCACCCCCTACACTAAGGTCAGGGCGGCCTGGACTGGACCCAAGTGTCTGAGCAAGGTGGTCCATTGTGTTGTGTGGAGGAGGGTATCCCATTCAGGAGGAACATTAATGCATACACACACACACACACACACACACACACGTTTTCAATTGTTCCTCAACCGCTAGGCCAAAGACAGAGGTTGCGCTTGAATGGGTTCACTTGTGCCCTATGTAGGGCACCATTTGGGGAGTCACCCTTTTGCAGTTGCGTCTTGTATGAGTTGGCAAATCGGATAACCTATATACACACACACACACACACACACACCCCTAAACATCCATAAGGCACTTAAATATTATGCGTGTTCAACTGATGCACTAAATTCCACACTTTATCGAAGATGCATGGAGCCAATATTCATTCAAGATTCCGAAAAGATGGCCGGCACATCCATGCTCTTCTGGCAACTCCGCCGTCAGAGTGCCTGCTTACATGATTTTGTTGACCAGATTAACTGATTATTTTCTGTAGGGAGCATAATAAATGTATGAATTGCCACAATTTAGAAGTGTACCACGTAGTGTTCACTATTAAGGCCTTAGGGAACATGTGAACCAAATACAACACTGCCAGTCCCTTTGAAACGCATGCATCTGAAACACATGTATATTGTATATTTTTTAGAACTTGACAGGACTATACAAATAAATGGATGGCTTCAAGACCAAAGAAATTGATATCACATCTTTATTGTTAATTTTTTTTATACACTTCTAAACTCTTATCTGAACAAGTCCCAAACTTGTGCCCAAGAAAACAAAATCCACTCTCTCTTGCCACCAGAGATCAGCCGAGCCGCATATGCGGGCCAGTACTGCACTCTGGGATTGTAGTCACAGAAAAGACAAGGAAACAAAAAAATAAACATGATCTGCATCCTTGGAACACATCAGTAGCATCATACACAGCTATACGCATGTTTTTTGTTTTGCCAAAACGCAGATATGGATCTAGAGTGCGGTACAATTTGAATCTACATAAATAGACACAATGAACAGAAGAGGCGTGGCCAAGTTCAACCATCTCTGGATATGTCTCCGTACTTTCACATTTAAATAAACACAAAAACTCCACTTCTGCAAAGAACAATCCATCCAATAATAGAATCGATTGATTGCGCCATACGAGTCAACAGTTGGTTCCCTTTGTTTACAACTACAGTGCTTATTGGTCTAATTTGGATGGCAGTATGCCATACGTCAATGCTTTTTACATCAAGCAGAACATAAAGAAACAAAAACAATTATACAGCATTCAGACACTCCACCCAAGGGGAAACGGGGCTAGGTGAACTTGAAGCTAGCTCAAGACACTTGCATTCCCTCCACTGGCTAGGTCAGTAGTACAAATCCGAAGTGGACGATATGGCTTTTTTCATTGGCTGTACAGGAAGTCCTTGCGGTACTTGTATCAAAATCGAAGGCACATAACTGTTATATATTAGCAAATTACAGGCACATACATGGAGCTCAAAGCTTGGAAGACAGAAAATAAGTAAGCATAGAATTTTTTTTGCATGGCCAAGAGTCACACTGCAAAACACTAACTAAAGATATGGCCTTTCAAAGCAGAGGGGCGGTTTCCAAAAGGACTATGGTTTTAGTATCATAATCTTTTCATATTTAAATCCTAGACGCTGACATCGGTCTCTAGTGTGCACCGCCAGTGAAATTCATGCAAATTGTCCTTTTGTTATAAATTCCAAGCAACAGACAAAATGGCCACCGGTCACATCCCTCTCCGACCCCGAAGGACAAGATAGCCAAAACTCTTGATATCGGACCAAAACTCTTGATATCGGACCAAAACTCTTGATATCGGACCAACGTGTTCAAGCGATGGTTCTGGTTGGGCTTACAGCAAGTTCTGTCTGGCTAACATTTGAAATGAAACAAAAGTTCTAGTACTTTACGTACATCGTACACTGGGAGAAAGCAGACTTGGAGCGACAGAAGGCGGGTCACGGGAAACCGCTGGATGGATCCCCATGGCGATGATAGCTAGCGTGGGGGTTAGGGGGGTTTGTGGAAGAATGGGGGGGGGGGGTCAGGTACAGAAGGCCAGGCGGATGGGGTGGCCATAGAGGAGGTGGTGGGAGCGCTCCAGCACAGCCTGCCCAGCCAGCTCCTCGCTAGGGAAGGCTACGAGTGCCTCACCACTGCACTGGCCACTGAGGTTGTACAGGACAATGACGCCCTCTGGTGGAAGCTGTGGACACACAAAACAACGCACACACACAAGGATACACACCATCAATTTAAGGCTGAGTCATGTCAACATCAGGGGGCGCCAGAAAGCACAGAAGAAGCCTTGGGATCCGGAGGGAAAGACCCTTAACCAGTTGGGCAGGTGGTTAGGAAACTATAAGTAACCTAAACATCCAAGGCCATACAGAGACAAAAGCACGGGCCAATTAAGGGCAGACGACACATCTTGCACAATCGGTCACCAGTTTAGTACCATTCAAAGACGCTGGTTTGCATCACAATACTTTACTGATGAAGTTTAATCGAAATCTTGGCGTGTAACACCAACACTACACATGCAATGTGTAGTGTTATGTTTCAAGAGCATGAGGGAAATGCAGTATTCGACGACACAGCGAAGAAACTGTTCCAAGGAGAAATTACTTCAACAACAAAAAAAAGCCCTGTGTGTGCCCAATGATTAGTGTTCAAGGTGTACACATTCCAAGGTTAACATCAAAAGACGTTAACGTATTTTTTATCTTTTTTGTACAATATGCAATCTGTTTGTCTCGTCTGTTTGAAATGTGCGTTAAATTGATTGGCAGGTAAACGTAACCTGAAGGCTACAGGGCTCTAGGTTTATGGCTCAGACTCTGCAGCAACAAAATGAAATGTCAGATTACATCTCAAAAAGTGACCCTAGCCTTTCAGGTAGGGTTGCTTCAGGAGAAAGTAGGGAGAGGGGGGGTGAGGAGCAGAGGGTTATTTTATCAAAACAGAGTCTGGGGCTATCATGACAATGGCAAACGTTGCATATTGTACCTTTAATTAGTGGCCTGGTTTGGCCGGCCAGCAGGCCGAATCATATCACATCTACTACACCTTTAACCTAGACCATCCATGGGCTGTATAGACCTAGTGGAACACCGCTGGGTGCTCAAGGAAGCGAGGAGACAAGGAGACGAGGCGGTGAGGAGGCTCCCCTTACCTTGGAAAGGGTGGGGTGGGGGTCTAAAGACAGAGCCATTCTTTAGGCTGGATCAGACTCCTGGCCTGATCACTGAGCTGCCCCACGCCACTGAAGTCTTCAGGAGCATACTACACACACACACACACACACACACACACACACACAGTGACAGTCAGAATAACACACAGTGACACATTCATAGTGGCAGTCAGAATAACACACTTAGTGGTGGTAAGCCAACACACACACACACACACACACACAGGTGAGGGTGTAATGGAGACCCGTTGTGCTGGGAGAGCAGGTTTGTCACCCAGAGAGTGAAGAGTGAGAAAGTCAGTGAGGGAGGAGCAGTCACAGCCAAGAAACACTGAGAAAGTGTTCCTAACTCACTCTATCGCAGATAACATTACCACGGTTCAGCCAACAGTCAACACACAAGACTATTTAACATGGCAGGGAATAACTAGAGGGAGTTATTCCCACCAACTAAAGCACAGATCATCATCATCATCATCTTCACAATCACATCAACAAGGCAGAAATAAACCAATCAGTAGCGACCACCAGCTCCGTCTGTGGGATAAAGTCACGATCAACAGTACAATTATTTTATGGAGGGACCTGGGCGAAGAGAAGACCTCCTGCAAAGAGAAGCTCCTGTGCTGGTTTTCCTTTAACTTGAGGAACAAACAAGATCAATCACACATCAGCAAGTGGAGCAAATGAAAAATATCTATGAGAATACACGGGATGGGTGGACTAGTGGACGAGCATATTGCGTTCCTCAGAACCTAATTTTTCTAGTAGAAGTCACACCCCCCCCCCCCCCCCCCATCACCACGGTTACCGACCTGGTAGCCCTGGAAGAAGCTGAGGATGTCTTTGACCCCGGCGCTGTAGGGCAGCCCCTGCATGCGCACCAGGGAGCCGTGGGCTGACGCCATCATGGGGGAGGAGCCAGGGTGGGCGTGGTGGGCGTGGGCGGCGGCGGCGGCGGCCGCGTGGGCGTGGTGGGCGTGGGCGGCGGCGGCGGCCGCGCTGCCCGGGTGGTGGGACTGGGACACCGCCGAGGCCATGGCGCCGGGGGGGGCGGCGAAGTAGCCCACCGTGGAGGGAGAGACCGGGGGGCTGGTGGGGGAGGAGGAGACGAGAGAGGGTAGAAGGAAGGGAGGAACGGTAAACAGGAAAGAGAAGGCGAGATGTGAAGGACGAGGATGGACGGTGGGCACCGACTGACGCGTGTACTTTGGGCGTTGCACTGTGCTAACCAACACCAAACGAGTACATGATGCGTCTTAGCTCGCCGCGATGCACTGGTTCTCTGACTAGCACAGCTGCTACTACCTCATTGGTTTCAAAAGAGGACCGCCATCTTGAGTGGCCACCATCGCTGGTGTCAGAGTCCTAGGGCTACGGTTGCTACGGTGGAAACTTGAAACTGGTTTGAGCCATGCCGTATTAACAGCTCTGCAGTTGCTCCGATATTAATGACGTGTCTCCATTGTTCTCCGCATCCCCTGATGATGCTTCGCGTAGGCTCTGGAGGCTGAATAACACCACCTAGAGTTTGCATGGTGCAACCAGCATAATGCGATGCATGCAATAACACAGGCCAGTTAAAAACAGGCCTAAATGCCCATTGAGTGAGGACAGTTGCACTACCATAGCATGCATGGCCTCAAGATTCCCGTCCACACACACCTGGGATAGTAGGCAGTGTAGTTCATGTTCATGTAGAGGTGGGGCTGGGGGGGGTAGTAGGCCAGGGCGGGGGTGGGCGAGTGGCCGCTGTGCTGGGGCTGAGGTCGGGGGGACGCCATCAGGGGGGGCTGGTAGAGCCCCGCCTCCGACAACATGGCCGGACTGGGGAAGGCTCCGTAGGCGGTGGGGGGGGAGAGACCTTGGGAGAGAGAGAGACAGACAGACAGAGTGTTGATGGGATGGTGACACATTGTTCTGTAAAAGTCACCATTACCTGAGTCATTGAACCAAATAGAATAAATGAGGTCCCTAACCACATTAACGTCATAACAAATAGGTAAGGTGATGTAAATAGGTCTCCAACACAGGGCGCCATTTATACCTTCTGCCCAGACTACATGCTAGTGGCCTAACATGCATGGGAACTGCATGGTAATACTAAGTTCAATAAGTCAGCAGTGTTGGCCAGTACACACACACACACACACCTAACCTTAAACCCCAGAACACTGACCTTGTGTCGATCTGCCAAACTAGGGCTAGGCCCTTTGGCTATAGATAAGGATAACTGTTCAAACAAAGCCCTAACCCAAGAGGAAACATTTCACATTCTTGTTTTTGATATAGTGACAGCACCTTTTTATTGGGTAATAAAATGCTCTGAACGCTCTGAAAACTGATTTTAATAAGGATGTTAACTGACTTCATTTGCAATATTCGGCTCTATACATACACTGCCTGCAAATGTTTTACTGGTGTGTGTGCAAGAGGGATTCCGTTGGTCTGGACGGGGGGTATATCTAATCATCTCTCCTGCTCTACCGTTTAGAAAGAGAGCATGTGAACGATGAGGTCATAAACGGAACTCAAAGGGAACCAATGGGGAGAGGGGAAGGTGTTGCCCATTGGCGGAAAAATCCAAATCTAATCTGGAATACCGGGAAGAGATAGGGGGTGCGCCGAAAGAGCAAAGTACAGACGTGAGGACCGCAGCCCAGCCGCTAACAGAAACAAGACTGCTTGTGTTAACGCATGCGGCGAATGAAAGGCCGTAACATGAATCCGATAGCATTAAGGAATAGCAATAAACCCATGCAGTACTTCTGGCAACCAGACACACAGTTTGAGTCTGTTCCAACCAATCACAGCAGTTTGAAGATCAACCATACAAGACACACAACTACAACTACTTTTTTAAAACATTTGGGGTGCGAGAGTTGAATATACATGCTTGCAAGGCGGGGGGAGGGATGGGTGAGGAGGTGAGAGGGTGAGGAGGAAACCTACAGGGCAGCTTGCAGGGCGGGGGAGAGATGGGGGAGGAGAGGGTGAGGAGGAAACCTACAGGGCAGCTTGCAGGGCGGGGGAGAGAGGCCGCTGCGGTTGAGGGTCCCTCCCATCAGCACGATGCTCATCTCCTCCGTGGAGCACTGGAACACCTCCACGTAGCGGTCCTTCATGGTCTTCTTGTGGCACTTCTGGGCCACCATGAAGGCCTTGTCAGAGGACTTCATCTGGATGAAGGCGTCGCCCGAGGGACGGCCCTGGGAGGGAGGGAGGGGGGAGGGAGGTGGTGTTCATGTCACTAGATCGTCTACCGTCTAATCTAACCGCACAAAAGGTTCTGTGATCGAAACCCCACGACCAACTGAAGGCCTTCAAAAGATTTAAGTTATCTAATATTTGGATAAAGTATCTAGTATTTGGATAACTTCCTAAATAATAAATGTAAAAGAATAGCAGCTTGATATAATTATTTAATATCCGCAAATACATAGCACACGTCACATTAAGCTGGCAAATTAGGGTTATTAGTAATGGGGGATGTTTTTGATCAAACCACAAAATGAGCATTTCACATTAATTATAGTTTAACACCAGCAGTTTGCTATATTCATGTCACTCCTTCTCTTTGGTGTCATATTTTAACTTCATTTTAGTGACACAGGCATTTCAAAGTCATACATCGCTTTTAATTGTCACCTAATGTAAAACTACACAACCATCATATCCTCTGTCCCAGCCCATGGAGGGAGGGAGGGAGGGAGGGAGGGAGGGAGGGGTCAGGGGCTGACCTGCTGGTTGAGAACCATGTGGACTCCGTGCGGCTTGATGTCCACCGTGTGCTCCCCCATGAACTCCAGGATGTCTTCGATGGCGGCCGTGTAGGGCAGGCCACGCAGGCGCACGCAGTCCCGCGTGTTGGCCGTGGCCAGGAAGGGGGGCGTGGCCATAACTGGCAAAATGGGCGCCGGCGGCAGCGTGGAGATCAGCGGTGCTGACATGTAGCGATTCAGCACCTAGAGGGACAGAGGAGGACGTAATGGGTTTAATGTGATACATGTAGTCTCAGCAAAGAGAGAGGAGGATGTAATGGGTTTAATGTGATACATGTAGTCTCAGCACAGAGAGAGGAGGATGTAATGGGTTTAATGTGATACATGTAGTCTCAGCACAGAGAGAGAGGAGGACATAATGGGTTTAATGTGATACATGTAGTCTCAGCACAGAGAGAGGAGGATGTAATGGGTTTAATGTGATACATGTAGTCTCAGCACAGAGAGAGAGAGGAGGACGTAATGGGTTTAATGTGATACATGTAGTCTCAGCACAGAGAGAGAGAGGAGGATGTAATGGGTTTAATGTGATACATGTAGTAGTTTAGCCCCTTTAGAGTACGATTCATGGGTTTAATGAGTCTTATACAACACGTAGTTAAGCACCTTCAGAGAGGACGATATAATGCGTTGATTGCGATAATATGATACATGAAGTGGTTTAGCAGCTTCACAGTGTGGGATTCAACCCATTTAATGGGATTAGTGTACTGGTGTAGGTCGAGCCCTTCACAGGGAGGCACAGAACAACCGAATGTGTTCAGAAAAGTGCGTTCATGCCAAAAGTTAAGCTTAAAAGGGTTTGGCTGGTACGCCAAGACCCGCAGGTTCATTGTTAACATTGTCAATGTCTAGAAGTAAACCAGCGGTGAGTTTTACTCAACCTCCTCTCCCGGCGAGGTCTTGTACCATAAACGGCAGTTGGCGAAAATTGACATCCATTATATTCCAAAGAAATGTTAAGCAGCTCAAATAGCTCCATCTTTGATCGGTTTAGCCCAGGAAAATGCATACAAACTGCCCTGGCTAGCTAGCTTTATCCAATAGTGCCCACAAACAAACTAACCCACCCAAAGTTTAAATTCTCCGTTAGCTCGCCCCTGCGCCTGCTCACAGACTTGAGCCAAGTCTGAGAGGCGAGCAGATAGAATTATTGAGTGTAAAATATCTCGGTCATGAGCACTGAGGGGGAATATGGATCAAACTGTGGATTTGATACCGCTTCAACCCATCGGTAGCAAATGGACAAGCTCAGTGGGGAAATAGGTAAATATGTGTTCTGTGTGACAGTTTTGTTCCACGTTCAAGCCTTTATAACCTGGTAACTTGTTGATGCTGAATCAGAATCATCACACCGTCTATAAAATGGCAGCCACCATCTTCACAGAAACTAACTGCACACCTCAGTCTCCACGTCCGTGACCATGAATGTGGCGTGTAAACACACAAACAAAAATTCTGGATTTACCTGTTTCTGTGCACTATTGGAGGAGCCTACTTAGCCTGGGCAGTTATGGGAGCACTCGATGATTCAATGATTAGGAAAGTCATGGCTGATATACATCTGGACACAATGTCAACAACTAACCTGGGGTCTATAAAAACTGGCTAAACCCTTCAATACCTAAAAAGTCAATTGTACTACCTGTACACGTACAATTCTGTTCTTCCAACTCAGTCCTCCGGTAATCATGATACCTTGTGTGTACAGATTTTCCCAGCAGGAAAAAAGGAACCCTTCACACATCAAGTGCCAAGAAAAACATGAAGGGACTTCGCTGACTGATAAAACACATCATTTGAGAACAATGGCTAATCTTTCTTGATTCTTGAAAGGATTGGTCGTGTCTGTTTCTGCTTAAATAAAGAAAGTATATCTATGAACATGATTGAGGTTAATGGCATGTCAACAGCATACGGCTACTGTTGAAAGAAACAGATGTGTGCGCTTGGTATGGGGTCAGTTTCAAGTTTAGCTGTGCAAACATGAAATTTGCTGATTAAAAAAGCAAACACCAGGACTCTAGGCAGAAGGACTCTTTACATTTTCAACACACAATGCAATGGGGACAGCGAGAGGGCAGCTGTGGGCTCTGACCAAAACAAAAAGAAAGTGTCACTAGGCTAAAGAACGAACGACATCCAAAACCCTGCTTATGATTTTAACTTTTAAACCCACATTTCTACACCACTTATGGTGCCTCTAGACATATTGTCTGTATACCTTTGTAGTTTTAATCATGTGCCACTTCAGCTAGAGTAATGTCCTTTACATTGAGGCGTAACAGCCGAATGTCCTGTCTGGTGTTAGCAAAAGGACCGTCTTAACTCTTAAGTGACGTTGGGATTAGTAAAAACACCATCATTTTAAGTGACGTTGGGATTAGTAAAAACACCATCATCTTAAGTGACGTTGGGATTGGTAAAAACACCATCATCTATAGTGACTTCGGGGGTTAGTAAAAACACCATTGTCTTAAGTGACGTCGGGGGTTAGTAAAATACCATAATCTAAAGTCAGGTCTGATGTTAATAAAAATACCATCATCTTAAGTGTCGTTGGGGGCAAGTAAAACATACCAGCGTCTTCAGTCCTGTCTGATGTTAGTGAAAACACCATCACCTTAAGTGACTTTGGGGGTCAGGAAGTGAGCGTCTCACCTGCTGCACCTCGGCGGCGGTGCTCCGGAACAGCTCGATGTACCTCTTCCCCAGGATCTGCTTATGCTTGCGCAGGGCGTTCTGGGCGTACTCCTCACAGGAGAACAGCACAAAGGCGTCGCCCGACGGCCGGCCGTCGGGGTACTTGACGAAGAGCAGGCCCTCGGCGCCGTCCGTCACGGGGCTCTCGGGGCCCAGGAAGGAGAGCACGTCCTGGGGCGTAGCCGTGAAGGGGAGCCCCCTCATGCGGATGATCACCTGGTTCTCCTTGGACAGGAACTGGGCCACCTCGTTGGATGTGCCTGCGGGGGCCAACGGCTGGTTTTAATTACACCCCCTGCTTAACACCACCACCTTAACACTAACCACCACCCCATCATTTATTGCTTCACCAGGGAATAGAAGGACTAGCGCTTGAAAAATTATCAAGTACAGACATGAGACCAAACCGCACAAGATGGGAATTACTGTCACACAAGTGAAAATATCTTCTGCACGCATTTCTAAAGGGCAAATCAGTCGGCGTTAGGCATCCAACGCCCGTTGCCTGCACAACCTAAACAGCCCATGAACTAATCAGGCCTCAATTACCACAGAAACCACAGAACATGGCTGCTCAACTTTTGACAGAAAGGCTGCACCTTCAAAACAAGGGTGGGTCAGTCGGACAATATCTGGTCTCAATCTGAACATTCGTCTCCGTCCACTGCCCGCCTGAGTCCATTTATCTGATGCAGCTGTCTCCCCGGTCATGTCACACGCGGCCTGGCAGGTTCCCCGCTCTGCTGCCTGCTGGGCCCTGGCCGCAGAGGCCCTGGCCGCAGGGGGCCTTTGTCCCTTCACACCCCCTTTGTGTGAGCTCTGTGCTGGGCCTTTCACTGGCCCGGTGCCCCCCTATGTCCCCCATCCCCGCCACCACCCCACCTGGGGAAGGAAGCGTGTACCTGGAGAGAACAGGTGACTGGCTGTGGCCCAGGGGTCGAGTTTCCCTCCCTGCTGACCTACAGGGGCTGGGGGCTAAGGGGAGGGGCGGGGCTGCTAGAGGAAGGGATTGAGGTGGTGTAGAGGTGGGAGGGAAGGGAAGGGAAGGGGGGGGTGTTGTCTGACAAAGCGTGCTTTCTGTCCCTGGGGGATAGAGTGCCAGGGAGACGAGTGGATTGGACCAGAGCAACAGGAAGGAGAGTGACGCTTCAATGGAGAACTACTCTCTTTAAAGGGCCGACGGAGAGGGGCTCGAGTGGGTTTTGAAACGAGGGGGAAAAACTGTAACTGAAGGCACAATGCCTTGACTCTTCCGGGGAAGAGAGATGAAAAGGGAGAGAGACATGTACATAGAGAGGAAGGGAGGGTGGAAAAGAAAAAAAAACAACATGTGAAATCTGACCTCCAGCGATCTTAAGGAATTCCTCCCCGGTTGCCTTGTATACCTGATGGGGGAACAGGGAGAGAAACTACAGTAAGACACCCGACAGCAGAACCAAACTCAACCCTCGTTCCTTTGCATACACTCTCCATGGACACAACCTCTGACTTGAGCATAAGGTGGTGAAAAGATTCAGTTTTACTTGGATCCATATATTCGTGACCACTGCATTTCCTTTGCATCATAAATTGTCCTCAAGAAGAAACCGTGCATGGTAGTTATTTACAGACCTAAAATGGCCTCAAATGACCCCGGCATACATCATGTGGTAGCAGTACTAATCGTAAGTCTAGCTTGCAGATCCATAATGTAGGAATACTAGAATAGAACTGCCTCTAGTATTGTATAGACAGTATCAGTGAAGCAGTCGGGGGCCGTAAAGCGTCCACAGACCGGACGGTGTCCCGTGCAGGGTGAACCAACGTGGGGCTAGCGTACCTCGATGTAGCGGCTACCCATGTGGTGTTTGTGGCGCTCCAAGGCCAGGTCCCGGTGCTCCTCGTTCACGAAGCGAACCAACGCCTCCCCGTTCCTCCTGCCCTGTGCGTTCAGACACAGGGCCACCCCTCCTCTGAACAAACACACAGGATGCACTTTGACCTTCAAATTCTGTGTCATTTCGTTAGCAGTTGGTGAGACTTAAAATCTGGTTCAATCCATTGCTCCTTTTGTTAATTGCATGTTGACAATCGTGAATTCATTGCCCATCTCTGCGAGGCTGGTCAATCATTTAATGTAATATATTAACATATATATACACCAACTAGACCACTTTAGGACTTGGACCTTACAATTACAACACTTTCCTTTAAATGGATTGCATTTATAAAGTTATACGGAAATAGACATCTGTAAGTCGTAAGCTATATGACACAATGAGCACAAGAGGAACCTAGGATAAAACCAGTAACGTGCTGTCGTCCAGTCAACCTTGAAATGTCGTGGATTTTCTTATAAATGAATGTCTATTAAGTCACCATCCATCACTGAATGATGAGACACAATGGTGATTGAGCCTATGGCCCACTAATGAAAGCCCAGCATTTGCAGTTTCATGAATGTTTTGAACTGGTTGAGCATCACACAGTTTTCATCTCTGGTGAGAATTAGCGCTGAAATCTTTGAGATGGTCACGTAATGGCATAACATACTTGGCGATGTTGAGGCCTTTGAAGAAGCGGGCTATGTCCTGGTCTGAGGACTGCCATGGAAGGCCCCGTGCTCGGATCACAGTCTCACTGTCTACCGGATCTGTCTTGCTGCTTTGCCAAGGATTCAGAGAAAAAAAACAAGGAAGAGCGAGATTATCAGAATTTACAAATGTTAAATACATTAACCTGAGCTACCACAACCACAAGACTAATGGTAAAAGGGGAGATTTCTCTTCCATCACATTTTAGGGAGGGGTAGTAGTAGTAGTAGTAGTTATTTTTAGTTGTAGTTATAAAGTCCCGATCAGCAGTTAGATTGAGGGTTAAAATAATATTTTATCAATATCATTTTCTTAACATTTAATTATATATTGAACGCCCAACAGAATGAATTTTAAATAACTGTTTGCTCCACCTGCGTCAGTCAGCACATTGAGGTCAGTAAGTTGTGGTACAAATCAATAGTTTGCTCAATGGAGACGAGAATCCCAGACAAAGAGCCCACATCGCAGGTCCAGGGACGCCCACAGCAGGGTATTTACCACCCCTCGTAGAAGCGTGCTCATTCTCTAAAAGGCCACGGGCTGCCGGCAAATGACCCGGCGACAGCAGAGCCCGCTAAGCGCTTGATGGCAAAGTTGGCCAGCTTTTAATTACACACTTGTGGTTTCCTTGTTGCTGTAATCAATGCTAGGAGGCAGTAGCCTCGGGCCCAGGCGTCCAGGGGGATAACCAACCAGGCATGAGAAAGGTGGCGAGAGGGGCCCACCGGAGTGCAACCCAGCGTGGTCGGGTTTCACCGTGTCCCGGAGCAGAACCGCATACGTACCATGTGCCCGACTCAAACTTGTACTTCACCGACTCAAAGCAGGAGAATCGGTGGTCTGTAGGGGATGGATAAACAAAAAACGGGAAATAATGAAGGTCACATATAATAGTTCACACAGTCATCAAATCATGCATAAAACACATTTAAAAACACATATCAGGTTACACAATAATCGTTGCAATGCAAGTGGTTGGACTGCATTGTTGTCCTGAAAATGACACCACAGAGTTCTCCACTTAGCTGTTGTACAGGTTAGGCCAGTCTGCAGACTCCCTGCCACCTGTTATTGGGTGTTATACCCCACGAGATGAATGGTCACACCGGGTAATAAGGAGGTGGACAGACTGCAACCCTGACATTTACCCATTACTTCCCTCTAAAACACTGTCTGGTGTGGAGACAATGTGGCCCATCCCTTGTCTTTGTAAAGTATTAAAGGGGTTTGTTTGTTGTACTTATTATTACTTGTGTAAGATTTCCCCATGGATTTTCCCAGCTCTTTTACCATTGTCATGAGCAGGACAATGGTACTTTCATCTTCCATAGCGGTAGTGTTTGAATTTAAGTTGTCCCTTTAAATTAGAGTAAAATACATACCGTATATTGAAACACATTTCACCAAGTCAATTGAACATAATGCATCCACTTCATTGAGGGGTTTCCCCGTTCCCGAACAGGAAGTTGGAGCAGTGAGTGTGGCAGGTACGTACTGAGAGGCTCTGCCATGATGTGGAGTGCCAGCTGAACCATGTTCCTCACATCGAGCAGCCCGGACGCGTGCTCTGACACGTGCTCTTTTGAAAGACCCAGGTCTGCATCCTCACCGTTAAAGAAGGCAAAGCACTGAACACAAAATTGGACCACACACACACACACACACACACACACACACACACACACACACACACACACACACACACACACACACACACACACACACACACACACACACACACACACACACACACACACACACACACACACACACACACACACACACACACACACACACACACACACACACACGTTGAAAACATGGGAAGGATACACTCCAGCATGGAGGAGATATTGAGGTCCTCCCCAGGGCCGGCGTTTGGGCAGCATTTGTGGAACTCCTTCTGCAGGTCCACGAACGAAAAGAAACATTCCGGGAGCACGAGGTTCTGAAGGCAAAAGAGTCAGGGAAAAAAATACGGAGGCATTACAAAAACACTGATGCATTTTAATACAAGAATATAACAGAATGATATAATTCCCATTTACACAAGAGCATTAACCACCAAGTAAAATGGCCAAAACACGCAGTGTAATTTAAAGAAATTGACTAGTAAACACAGATGGTGAATAAAAATGATATTGAATAATGCAATGTTGGTAGTAAACCTGGAGTCAGTCAGAAGAAATTGATCAGTCTGATTTACAGATCACTTTCTTGTATGATTCTTGTGTAAATTGTATCATGTTTACGGAAATCAGCCGATAACCGTGCCATGCTGGGAAGAAGCAAACAATGGAGCGATACTGTCTCAGATCCCACAGTAGAATACACCATGAAGAGTGAAAGTGTAGTTTACAAGACGTTCATCAATGTGGCATTCTGGAGAAAGTGTGTTCTGGTGGTGAAGGTCATAGCGGTATAGCCTGTACCTTTTTGGACGCTTCCGGGTGGAGGGCCTGTCGGATGACCTGGGGGCCGTCAACACAGAGTGTGAAGGAATTCCTGCCAAGATCCTCCAACTCTGCCTGCACGGACTGCTGGAACTGCTCGAGGAACAGGGGAGAGGCAGGCAGGAGGGACAGAAACCAGGGTTAGGGCCCGTTCACACTGATTGAGGCGTTCTGGCAGAAATGCCAGCTCAAACACTCTTTTGAATGGACAATTTTTAGCAATCAACTTTTGAAGAAACGCAACCCGACATCACTCTGCGGTGGCCAAGGTAAGCCTGCGATCAGACCGGAAGACGCCCAAGGGAAGAAGAACCTTGTTTACCATGTAACATTAGCATTGTAGCATTGGGCTGTTACTGAAAACTCTGAAGATGGCAGAGGGACTGATTGCAGCCATGTTGTCCTTTCCCGACGCTGTGCAACCCCATCATGTGGGAACGGTTTAAGTTCACAACATGCTGGCACACGAACAAACCATGAAGTGACACTACCACATTGCCGCAGCAGTGACTGTGCGGTAACCACCACAACGCCTGATCCAGTGTGTATGAGCCCTTAGAGCGACGCTATGCTGCATAAAAATGAATACAAATAAAATGTACCAGTCAACATGAAGGAACTTCAACAATAATACCACATTCATTTTGTATTGTACCTTTTACAGTAGGAAATAAATCCCAAAATAAATACAGCGGCAACCAGGGATATCATATAGGATAAAAGATGAAATTGTATATACACCGGTACATAAAAAAAGATTGTTCGATTAACATTAGAATAACAATAGTTAGACATTGAGATATTGAAGAGATCGATTAATTCAAGGCTAAAGAACGGTTCAAAACAAACTAGTGTTTGGTATTAGGTCTGATCAAGGACATAAGGCCAGTTTAGTTTCCCCAGATAAAGAGCATGTTCAACAGGTTTAGCTTTTCCCCTGTGGGGGGGGGGAGGTGTGGGTGTGTGTGTGTGTGTGTGTGCAGTCAGACTACTCCTCCGTCCGTAGACAATATAGGCCAAATTTAGCGGAGCACAGAAGCCCATATTTTTCTGTGTTTAGCCCAAACGAGGCAGTTTTGAACGAGCCCCATTACCAGTGTTGTGTAAACCCCTCTAGTGGTGTTACACCATCAACAGAAAACGTCAACTCCACATCATCACTGTCCCTATATGACATTTGACACAAATTGCCTAGTTTTTAGATCACAGAGCTACACAGAAAAAAAAAGTGGGAACAGGTTAATCTGCAATTCTCAATTCAATGTGAATCGGAAATTGGATACAGCCCCAAAATTACAGGATGATAAACAGAGTATGATTTTACTCTGTATATGTTAAATGGTTAGATGTTGTTAAACATGTTAAATGTTGGGGCAATTATTTAATTACAAAATGACTGAATAAATGTCATTGAATATCGGTCATGCAATACAGAATAACGCAGGTGTATGTCCAGTGATTTATTTATTTTCCTAGAAATTAATATGATACAGTGGAGAAAAATAAAGGACTTGTAAAAAGGCAGCTTTTGTACTCCGCGGTGTAGTGTATGCGTATCGGCAGGCACACAGCGATCTTCTGGGACACTTTAATTATTGACAGATTGATGGGAGCATGGGGGTAATTTCAGTGGGCCATTGGCGATCTACCATCTATGACAGATTCCTCAGGCAGTCAGAGAGAATATTAAGTGTGCAGGTTGGAGCTTGCCGCTCCGAGAGACGCTGAAATGAAAGCAAGGCCCGTCGGGGCGGGGGGGGGGCTTCTACCTGCTCTGCAACAGGACAGCTGAGGTAGAACTACAACAACCAGCCAGAATATACCTAGGACATCAATCCGCAACAACTTCTCGCAAAATGTTTCATTCACTACACCGTACACCGAATCATTTAGATCAAATAACAGTGTTTGCAAATGAGCCACCTCGACTGCAAAAAAAGTGTGCTCATCCATAGTCCTCGTCCTCTAAAGCTGAAACATGGAGCCAGAGTCGTCATCGATGCCTGGGGATCCCCTTCCCACTACAGCCATGCTGACCTTACAGTCACCACTGCCAGCGAGTCACTTGTCCGTCTAAAAACACCGCACTGGCCACCGGCCAAGGAATGGCGAACCTGTCGAGTCGTGTGTCCCCGTCTGTCCAATAACTAGTGGACCAGCATGATGGGAACCCAGACCAACCCCCTGTTCACTGACACGCAAAACCACTGTGTGGTGTACTACGGGAACCCATATCAAAGTTTGAGAACCGGATGCATTCAAACAGAACACAACATAACATTCGGTAGGGAAGCATACCGCCTTTTTGAGTGCATGGTCTGTGTACCATCTACCTTTTCCAAGAATTAACGACCCAGGGCCCAAGTGGCCAAGGGTATCAGAGTATTAGCTATTTAACAATTGGCCGGTTAGAGCTAGGGGTCATAAAGTTCACTGTACCAAGAGTAGGATGGACAAGGAGGAGGAGGAGGCTTCCATTTAATGACCCAGGATTTCAGAAACCCGCTCCCTATGACCTGGTAGGAACACATTCTCTGCATGCATGAAAACTCCCCTCACAAACGTACAGTACTTTGACCAATACTCTCCTTACAAGCAACGCTTAAATTACCATTCAATTATTTAGCAGACACTTTAATCCAAAACGATTTTACACCGCATTCAGATGCAGGTCCTTCAGGAGTCGGTGAGGGAGGGAGTCGGGGCCGCCTGCTCCAGGATACCTGCTTGTGGTCTGCAGACATTTGGGATCCCAGTACCTCTTGGCTGGGAGGTGAACACACTGAACATTCCATTTTAAACCGTCGACACACTGACGGCAAATGTCATTGTACTAACAAACCTATTTTTTACTTTTTAATCAAGTTTTGTAAATGTCTCTAATACATTTAGACGACAGGACACCTAACCCAAGATCAGAGTGGTGTTTGCATGCAACTGTGAACGCTGCCACACCTTGTTCAAGCACTATAACCGGATTACCAACCAAAAGGTAAAAGACCTTTGAAAAGGTTGCGACACTCCTTGTGTCTTTCTCGCCTACTGTGTGTACGCCCGACCGCATAATAGAGCAGACAAACCATACATTATCCTGTTCTGCCCTTGCTAAATGTTCAACTGATGTCTTCCAGATGCTGTAATTATTTCTCTCATTATTTGTAACCAAACCATTTGGTGTCCAAAAAACAACTTGTCATTTCCAGCCACTAAGAGTTAACTATTGCAATGAAGTACATATATTCATTAACATACAACAATACTCTTAGCCAGGGACCCTTGTTTGATTGCCATGCCCAATCTAAAATGTAAAGTCACTTTGGTCAGGACATGAACCTTGACCTCCAAAACGATTAAACCATTATCAGGTCACGGCGATAGCATCAATAGTAAGCATCAACCAACCTTTGTATATATGTAATTGTCTGGAAAAGTCTTGCACTGTCAGATTCAATGGAAGGCATGGCTTTTGATGAGGAGGAAGACAGTCTTTGAACGTGGAGATTCATTGCTGCACAATAGGGAAGGGTTTGGGCCGATAACACGAAGGGTGAGCCAAATGACTCACCATTTAATTTTGAAACTTGCTGCTTCAGAGAACTGTAACAGCAGGGAATGTGAATCTGTGCAGGTAAAGAGAATTCTGTGATTGATGTGGGAGTAAACTAGTGGTTTAAAGAATAGAAGCATGGGTATTTAGGTTAATTTGGGCGAAAGTTAACCAAAATGTATTTCGTCCCTAAAGATAACTAATGACAATCTGCAATTTATGGCCACGGTCCACGGACACAGGTCAGTTTATTGGCCATAATAAAATATCCTTGTGAATACAACACCTTGGTGTATGTCCCAACAAAATGGTGTTTTACCATTTACAACTGATAGAAAAAACTGATAGTCGTATTTCAGATTACTGTCTCTTAAGTCTGTATTGGTTGGCTTTTGTGTGCTACAGACTAGATCTGGTATGTAATGGAATTCCTCTTATTTTCTGAATTAGCCTTTTTTTACATCCAATAAATGTAAGCTTTGGGAATGTTCCTTTGTGTTTCTTAGTTTACGGTTTAAGTGTGATCCTGAACATGATTGTCAGAGCTTTTGATAGACAAAGATATCGGAATGATCTGGCTCCTTCATAAATGAGAAACACAAATACAATACGGACTGTATTGTATTTGACTGCATCTTCAGTCCTTCTTTGAGGACTGAAGGAGCCAGGGGTCATTAAGAAAATGAAATGGAAGGAAAGATCACGGGAACCAGTCAAAGATCATTACCATTACCTTCTGTGAGTCATGGGAGAAGCTCTGTATCAGGTGCATCGAGTCTCAGGCTGCAACATGCTGCCGTTCTCGTGGCCTAAAGCAAAAGTCAGCCGAAGCTCCACACTGATACACGGGTGAAGAGGAGCCAGGCCCGCCCACGGAGCTCTGTCCTACCCCATGATGTTACTGATACTGAGCTACAGTTAACAGTTCCTCTGCCATGCTCGAAGTGGTCAACTTGTACCCTATAGAGTACACATCTACAAATCTGGTGTCAATGTATGTCTGATGTACGAAGAACTGAAGCGCACTTATTTCCTGCATACTATATCCCATGATGCATAGAGGGTTTCATTTTCCTCAGGAAGGGATGGTCAGGGTCTTTATGCTAATTAGTTGTCAAGGGATGACAGACAGGATCAGACACGTGTTGGCTTGTTTATGCGACCAAAACAAGTCACACTGATGGATTTCTGCTGCATAATTAGTGGCTGAATCCAACTCACTTGCTGCCTTACTTGATCCTTCAAAAGTGTACCAAGTAGTCTTTACCATAGAGGGATTGGGGAATGTATAAGTTAACAATTGAACTGATCCCAACCCCCGATGGCCCTTGTCAATCCACACAACTATCTCCAGCAGGTTAGCCATTCCTCCGACACTGCTTACACATGCTAGCTTCAATGCAACACTACACCACCTGATTGGTGAGGTTTGACTAAATGCCATTTATTATCCCTGGAGGGGTTGAATGCAGGTCTAGCGCCAACAAACATAATCCCTCCTGTTGTCATACATTAATAAATCTTTAACTGGAGAAAGACAAACAAAATAACCACATAAATCAACAACATGTGTACAGCATGGCCTCTCGCATGTCTGGGCTGTATCCTTCTTGTTGCGTCTTTTGAGTCAGTGTTTTTTTCTTAAGATTCATTGAATGGGGGCAGTCCAATCTGAAGAAGGTATTTGCCATTGCATTGGGTTAGTTTCATTGGAACTTCTTCCATTATAAACTCCAATGCCAAAGAGCCTGGATGAAAAGTTAGATTAACAACCTAATGCACATCATATAGGATGTAAAATTATATTTAATTGTACATCATAACCCAACAATGCTTCATTCATTAGAAATACCATGTGCAAGGGAAAGTGGAAATGGGAGACAAAAGCATGAAAGGTAAGAATTGATTACATGGGTTAATATTTGAAGGTTCTGCAAACAAACTCATCCATGTTGGTTTGAGATGTCACGCTTTGAAATAGGTCTATGGCAGGAAACTGTCACACCACAGTCCAGAAAAGACAGATCATTTTGTTGGAGCTTTTTCTTTTGCTTGACGAGCATATCAACCCAACGTTCATAATTAACCAAACGGTTGGATTGGATTCACACCTGCTCGCACATGTTTGAAATTAACTGCATAGATGGACTAATCTTGACTTTGAAATAACTCTGAAGTCATTCAAGATAATAGCAGCTCTTCAACAACTACCAAAACAAAGGAGGAGGCACGGCAGATGCCTCGTCCATTGAGCAAAAGAGTGTCAGCCAATAATGAGGTTAGGGTGGCGGAAAAACACGTTTGGTGACCTACGCAATTCTGTCAAAACAACCCGAGTCACAAGAAGGAACCAGGATCCACATCCTGGTCCCATCTTAAAGCGATGTGAATCAACTCATTCTGCCTTTGGCAAAACGACCTTGGTACATAGGCCTATACAATACCCACCCACTCCCACTCTTTATGTAGGCTACCCGATGTCTATTCTTTCTATCGGTCTTCCATTGGTGCGTTCCCACTTCCCAGGCAAACATTCCGTCTTCCAGAGTTCTGTAGCGTGCATCAGTCTGGGGCAAGACTAGACCTGCGACTGCGCTCCCTCTATCTCCCTACAGCCCCAGGGCTAGCCCATCCTAGCTCTTAAACCATTTTTAAACCGTCAGCAATGTTAAACCGTAAGACGAACGCCAATCTTCACATTGGTGAGACATGGTTCTCAAGAAATAAACAAACGTTGCAAAGCAAAAAACAACGCGTGGAATCGGAATACAACACAAAAGCGTGCATTGGCATTTTGACATTGATTGAACGGTCTGGTTGGTTTAATTGGCAGTTGGTCTCACCTGTTGCAGAACCTTGTCCAGGGGGTCGGCCTTGGTGAGGTCGTCCACAATCAGGTCCGTCTCTTCCTTACACTCGTCTGTCAACTCCAAAGTGTCTGGCTTGACGAGACATCTATGAAGTTTGCCGACCTGAGAAGGGATTTGATTGATTCATGGAACGTAACATCATTGTTGGACAAATGTTATATCCATACGTCATCATTGAATCTTCAATTCAATTAGGATACTACTACTAGGCGCACTACTACCGACCACCATTTCAGGAAATTGACTTTCCGGGTCAAACAATTGACAATTATAGTTGAAGAAACAAAAACTTAATTGTCAAAGACAGGCGAGGACGTTTACCCAAAAAGGTATGCGTTCTTGTGAAATGTTACAATATTATAACCCCCCCACCATGAGTCTGAAACTATGTTGCGGCACACATTGTAGAGGAGGAGCATTTTCAAAAAGCACATTAGCTCTGTGTGAAATCTGAGGTCGAAATGTGTGTAGAGTGCGGACAGTGTCAGAAAGCACACCTTGTTGCGTTAAAGTCATCTGTCAAACATATACATCCACATACAAGGTAGATAAGACAACAATGCCACAAACATTTAGCTACACAAAGAGACCTGTACAAAGGGCCAGAAAGGTTCGTACCTTTTTCTCATGTAGATCCACAATTTGCCACACCAAGAGAATTATTTCCCTTTCATCCGAACCCAGTTTACCCCCATTTGCACCAGCTGTTGCCCCAAAGAACACCACCAGAGTATCACTGTGCGAAGCCATCAGGGACCACAAGGGTAAAAACTACAATTAAAGCAAAGATCAAATAAAAATAACACGAGGGTTCACCTTTTTCCAAGTGATAAGTAGAGCGAACAAAAGATCTGGAAACTCAATCGTAAGTAAACGGGAGACAGAAAAGAGATTATTTTTCAAAGGAGACACGAGAGTTTTTGTTCAAAGACTCTACCTGTTCCAAAACTTGAGAATGTTCTATCCAGAGATACTGGTTTAACTGGTAAAGAAGAAGGGTGGAAATCCGTGTTGCTTTTACACGCACTCCATAGCAAGCCCCGGAGGTTTTTTTCACTGCTCGCTATTTTTTCCCCCTGAGTTACCTGTATGGCTCTGACTCCAATCGGAGAGCAGTCCCATGGGAGCCTGCCATTGGCTACTCTGCAAAGGTGAGGGCGGGACACTGTGGTGTATACAGTGCAGTCATTGGTTAGGTATGTAATGTAGGAAGTAAAGCAGGCCTATAGGATATTGTATAGTCCAACAGAGTAAACCCATGGGATACAATTCAATGTAGGCCTAATACAAGAAATATTGATGCGTTAAAGGGAATATAAACAGTGAGTAAATCAAGGCATGTTACAATATTGTAAGACGGCGTGTTATAGCCTCTACGGTGAGTCATAACGATCGATGGCACATATTTTGATATTTTTACCATTTAAGGGACTTAACCCAACCCTCGTCTGTTGCTGTCCATTGCACCTCCCTTTCATCTCCGTGCCTCCCTCTAAATTCCGTCGTTAAGGATACCAAAATCGGTCTGCTCATTTGAATATTGGTTTAGCTTTAGAGCAGTTCAGTGGGGGCTTTCTGTCCAGTACTGGGCCTAAACACTTGGTGGCACTAGAAACGGAGTCTCTGTCCATAGGGCAAATGCCTTTTTTGTTTACATGCATAATACAACTAAAATGTCAGTCACTGATCGATAAATCAGGTACGATTATAAAATACAACTTTGTGTGTGTGTGTGTGTGTGTGTGTGTGTGTGTGTGTGTGTGTGTGTGTGTGTGTGTGTGTGTGTGTGTGTGAGTTTGTGTGTGATAATATGTTAGAATATTATGGTATTGCATAGATTATACTAAACTATACGATACCATAAAATTGTATTGCATAGTTTATTTCAGTATAGTAGTCTGTAGATAATGTATGGTATACGATTGTATTGTTTGTATCGGATTGCATTGTATAATATAGTATAGTATAGTATATTATGGTATTATTTAGTATATTATTGTACAATGTACTAAAGTGTAGTATAGTATACTATAGTATAATATAGTATATTATACTATTGTAGTGTCTTGAATAGTATAGTAGTAGAATATAGGCTATAGTAGTAATGTTGGCTATAATGTAGTATAGCAGGCCTGTATTAAAGTAAGGTTAGTATTTTATTGCATTGTATTGGAAAATACTGATAGGATTTGAAATTGTTATTACTGTGTGCATATTATTGTGTGCATATTGGCCACAAGTCTCAGACACAAGAACACCATTTTTTGATCATAACGAAAGGACCTTTGTACAAAGTGAGAGACGTATTAGTTTGAGAAACCTTTAATATATTTGGTATGCTTAATATATGGTATATAATATATGCAGACATAACACAGAGTTATATGCGATCATGACTGATCTCCTTGTCTTCCAGTGAAGCGCTTCTACCTGGGGTTTCTTTGCCCTCACTTCTTTTTTTATCTCGCACATTTAGGCGATCACTTTCTTTGTCCTGCAAGTCGTTTTTTCCCATGCTAAGGGTGGCTCCGTGGTGGGCAAATAATTCTATACATTAGGAAATAACAGATGAAAACGATTCCATTGGCCATGCATAGATGGATTTTAGTGGTTGAATAGCTTTCCTGTCATTCCCGACACAGGAACTTTACAAGCATCGTTGCCACATTGCTCCAATGAACCTGGCTGGCTCATTGCTTGGTTTATGCAGACCATTACAGCTTTGAACAATGTGTAATCACCCAGTGGTGGATAGCAGAAGTTTAGGATGTCCTAATAGTAGAATGGTATGGGAACAAACATGGAGGTCAGAAACGCTTCCACCGCTGTTGGAGATTAGACACAAACATACACATGTAACTGTTTTCCCACTAGACACTACCCTTAAGGTGATAAAGTGAAGTGAGCTGTTCTTAAAGAAGTTATATTTTGTGTTATCATTAAAAATATAAAGAATTTACAGTTCTTTAAAACACCCAATTATTTGGTGTATTTTTTACTAAGTATTATTACTATCTCTTTATTTTTTACGTTTAATTTTTTGCTCACATGACTTTGGCCAAGAGAAATGCATAATTCCGCTTTTTACTGCTCTCCAAAGGAAGGACAACCAGTCTTTCATTGGGCAATTTCAGCATGAAAGGAAGTAGAAAACATGACTGTTGCTGTGCCTGTCACAGTAATGCAATCACGTTTCAACTTAACTTAACTTAAACTTAACAGCAGCATATTATTATTATTACTATACAATTGAAGACACAGTCCGTTTGCATATACAGAATAGCCAATGTCTGAATTCATATAAAGTAATGATAAAACTGTAAAAAAAACAACATTATAATCAACAATATGGCTGCTATAGCATCACATTGGAGGTTATGGTTCCTCAAAACAAGAGCCTTGCAAATTAGGGCGATGACAGCAAAAGGATGGTACAAATATAGCCTTAAATGACACAATGAACCAACTCTTTGCAATATGTATTCTTTTAAATTATAAACTTAAATTCAATTAAAAAATGTAATCAGTATATACATACATACTTATTTTTCATGAATGCAAAATAAAAACAAGAGTAAGCATATAAATATAATATCCATTCACAAAACAACTTAATTTTCATCAAGGCTATTTACAAAAACAAAGGATTTCATTCATTCACAATTCTTGTAAACTTTTTGTCGACAATAACCAAAAAGGAATCCAAATAGCAATACCCCAAATAATACACACATTGTCACAAACTCACCACTTTTGAACCAGACTTTTTCACACATTTACATACACGTCTATCTGTCGCTCCAGAGAACACCGAGAGCTGCTGGTCTGGTTGCTCTTGCTCTTGGACACAAAGGACATCTCTCGGTTGTTCTCCCCTGGGGACGTGCTGGAGATGTGGTGGAACAGCTTCTGGATGCCCGTCTCCCTCAGAGAGCTCCTGAACGATCGCGCTGCAAACATGTACAGCATGGGGTTGACCGTGCTGCTGATGAAGACCAAGGCTCCGGCCACGAAGGTCATGGTGTTCCCTGCGCTCTCTAGGCGCTGGGACGCGGCCGGGTGGGACCCCTTGATGGCGAGCTGCACCAGTGTCAGGATGTTCCCCGCGTGATGCGGCGTCCAGCACACAGTGAACACCACCACCACGCTGCAGATCAGCAAGGTGGACTTGCGTTTGGACTTCAGGGTCATCTGAGCAATGCGGCTGCAGAGGCAGCTGTAGCAGACCACCAATACAGCGAGGGGCACCACGAATCCCAACAGCGTCTCAAGCAGCAGGAAAAGAACCTGCTGGCCATCAGAGGCGTACTCCCGGTACAAACACTGCATCTCGCCTGGTTCCCCATCCAAGACCTGGGTGGGGAGGACAGGCAAGCTCAGCAGGAAGGCAGCGGTCCAAAGCACCAGCAGCACTTTGCTCAGGGCTTTTTTCCTCTTCCAGTCGGCCGAGGCGAAGGGGTGGCGCACGGCCAGGAAACGCTCCACGCTCATGGTGGTGATGAGGAAGACGCTGCTGAACATGCAGGCGTTGATGACAAAGACCATGGCCTTGCAGGAAGCCTTGCCGAACACCCAGGAGAAGGCCAGGCTGTAGATCCACAATGGGAGGGTGATGAGGATGAGCAGGTCCGCCACAGCCAGGTTGAGGATGAGGATGACGGTGTGCGAGTGCTTCTTGACGTGCCTCAGGATGGTCCAGATGACCAGGAGGTTCCCCGGAGCCCCGACCAAGAAGGACAGGCCCAGGATCACACAGCACACGGTTGTTCCACTGGATATATCCTCGAATTCCATGTCTTCTGAAGAGGGCGAAGCCATCGCTTGTCTCAAGCTACATCTGTGTATAAATGTATGTGTATGTGTGTGTACGCATGTGCGGTCTAGTGTCCTCATACAAAAAGTGCTGTCCAAGCAAGCCTCCACTTCCTTCTGAGCCTTGAGCGGACAGGAAGTAGGTGTTTCACAGGTTTTTTAGAGAGGCAGAGATCCAGTGACTCATCCATCAAGCTTTTGAGTCACGAAAAAGAAAATAGGCACTAATGTTTAATTTATCTAAAATACAAAGGTCAATGTTCAATAGGATACATTTGTTTCAAGAATAGATCCTGTTGTACGATTGTACATTTCTTCTGGTTGATTTAAAGCTGGAAAATTACAAAAGCAAGGTTTTTTCTACGTAGTTATTTATTTGAGAATACACGCCCAGTTACAGCTGATGGTAATGGGTGTCGTAAGACATTGGGTATTTACAACACACAATATTAGGGGGAGTAACACATTCCAGAAAGGAATAAAATACTTTTTGAAAAAGTCAAAATCTCTTGAAGGTACACCAGTTCCTTCTTTTTCTCCCCTCAACAAAAATTAACTTGGCTCTTACAGAAACATGTTATGTGGCATGGTTACTATAGTATATGGCACAGAGGAAATACAGATCATCTGTGTTTTTCATTTCAATTGAGGTTACACAATCCTACCAATCGTAACAACTCTGACTTCATGAGAGTTGAGACAGTTAATTGGATGCAGTATTATTACCCTTACAAGATATTAATGGAAAATATTTGATGTTATTTTCGAACAATGTTTATCCACAACTATACATATTAACAAGTAACTGCATAAAAATGTATATCTATCTAGATCCTAATCACCACAAAAAAGTAGTTAGTTCAAGAAATTAAATCATTGGATCAAATGATCACACATTGGTCATCATATTCCACATTTTCACAGTTTAAACACTCACAAATATTGAAATGCTATACTTTTAAAGTCCTCTCTTATGTTGTATTGTATCAAATATATATTATGCAACTTAAATAACAGTAAAAATAGTGAAACAATTTAAAAGTCATGATATATTCCAACGTTCCAAACCAACATATTCCTTAATCACCTATTTGATGATTAATAAATAATCAAATTATGATGACAGAATTACAATTTCACACGTCTCTTAAATTGATTGTGTGAGACAACGGTTGCTCTCTGTCTGTGGATTCACCTTCACTGTCTGCTTCTTTAGGACTAGTTCCCCGAAAAGCTTTGGTGTGTGTGGCCACTTCCTGAAAGAATCTGACGATTTTAAGCCCTCTGATGCGTACTTTGGATCTCCGGGCAGCGAAGGCATACAACACAGGGTTCACCGAACTGCTCACGAACACCAGAGCACCGGCGATAAGGGTTAAACTGTCAGAGCCACATGAGCTGTCCATACTCTGGATTGTACACACCAGCTGAATGATGTTGTTGATGTGGTGAGGCAGCCAGCACAAGGTGAAGGCTAACACCAAGCTGGCTATCAGCAGCATCACCTTCCTTTTGTCCTGGAATCTACTTTCTCTGAGCTGGCTGGCGACCAGACAGTAGCAGATAGACATGATGGTGAAGGGCACCACAAATCCTGCAATGGTCTCAAGAGAAATAATTGTTCTCTCTTGAGCCACAGAGCTGAAATTCCTGAAGAGGCACTGCGCGCCCCCTACCCCCTCCGACACCTCCTGGGTCAGGATAGCAGGTACCCCCAGGAGCAGCGCCAGGACCCAGGCGGCGATCAGGCTGACGTCCAGAACATTCTGGGTTCTGGAGAACTGAATGACGAATGGGTAGCGGACTGCCACAAAGCGCTCAATGCTCATGAGTGTGATGAGGAAGATACTGCTGTACATGCACACGTGGATCACATACACAACCGTCTGGCAGAAGACCTCTCCGAATACCCAGGAGTAGATCAGGGAGTAGATCCACAGGGGCAGGGTGATGAGGACCAGCAGATCGGCGGCAGCCAGGTGGAGGATGAGCAGGATGGTGTGGGTGCGGGGCTTAACATGCCTCCAGATGATCCATATGACCAGCAGGTTTCCCGGGGCACCCAGCAGGAAGGCCAGGCCCAGGAAGGTGGCTGAGATCGTCTGGCCCACAGAAGACAGGGGATCCATTAAGTTTTTGGTGGCGGGCTCTGTGGACGATGAGAGGTTCATCATACTGATAGTTATCAAGGAGACTGGTTGACTTCTTCCTGTAATCAAAGAGTGCAGTAAGAACATAACGCAGTAAGAGTGGGTGTGGACTTCTGTTTTTTACCAGACTTTGGTCAACTTCTCTTTCGCACTCCATGGACACGTTGAGTCATCAAATGGATGCTAGGTTATAAAAGCTTTTTTATCTCCTGAACCCTCACACTCTTTGTATGGTTTATTGGCCAGAAACAAACGGCCATGTGAGATTCGGCCATCAGTTTCAACTATAGATACAGTCCATATATTCCATACATAAAACACATATATAGTCCATTGTTATGCAGTGAAACATCATACAAATCCCATAATATAATAAAATAATTAAATTTAGTAAAGTGAATTGATATCAGTTTATGAGCTTTCAACTGGTCACTATATGGGCAAGAGTCTGGTATGGTGAAGTGAAAGTGAAAGCGTCATTCAAACGTTTCAAAACAAACCACTATTTAGGCTTACATTCTTGTTAGCTCTAATTGGCAGTAGAACCTCAATATTATAACTCACATTTCCCCAAACAGGGAAATGTGTACCTAGGTTTACAAAAGCAGGTCTCAGGGGGTACATAAATATGTTGATTTTGAAAAAACAAAACAAAGATAAATATGTTTGTGGTTTTGTCCAATACTATGTGGATTGTTGCTCATCAATAAAGTTAAGATTATCAATAACAAAATAGGTACTGTTATACCTATTTGTAGGAGGAGCCGCTCGATGATAATAGTGTAATATCAGTGTAATATCTGGCAATGTCTGGTTTGGTATCGATCAAGGGGTACTGATGAAGCTGTGGAGATACATTGAGGTTTGGAGGAATCGAACTGAGCAGGCATGGGGGGGACCATAAATTATTATGAGGATCGTTGCGCAAGCGCAATATACGCTATCGGCCTACACGTCACGTAACCAACAGGCTCAAATAAACATGACGACGCTGTCAACACGGATCTCTGTACTCGAATAGAGATAGATGATCAAATATAGAAAATCGATTGGCTACAACGGAGGCATTGGGCGAAACTGTAAGTGTACGTTTTGCCGTGGGTGAATGCATCGGTCTGATCTTAGAGATACGTTAGCTAGCTGCGTAGCCTACATTAGCGCTGCGGCTAACTTATGCTAGCTAGCCTTATAGGTGCAGGGAAACTGGGTCATGGGGCGTGAGACCCTTTTATCATTCATACAAGTCTTATGTTACGTTTTCTACACGTCAGGCAGGTAGCTTGTAGCGCCTTGGCTTCTTGAAGGAATAGGATTTTAACTTTAGAACAGACCCTGCCTGATCTAACGTTGTGTTTTTGTCTCACTCACTGTCTGCAAGCTGTCATTAATTCAGTTGTTTTAGTCTCACAGAAAGGTCAATGTATGTGAATGTGGCTTAATCACAGTCTTAAAGGGCTTCACAGGCCACATTTTGTGGCAACCCCCTAAAATCTCAATATCTGCCTCATGATATGTGGTGTAATTGCATATAAACCTGTATTCTTTAAATGCAAGACATTCAAGCACTTCTAATCGTATATTTGGCAATAGGCAGCACACGTACCCTGTAACATTGCATTTGAATTTACACAGGTGTAAATCCAATTAAAACCCTCAAATTAATATTCTTCAACCCGCTTTTCTCCTTCAACAGGTTGCTGTCAGGTGCAGGCTGGGGATTTTTTTCCGTTGTGTACTACCTTTGGGGGCTTCAGTGCAGATTTATAAACTTGCCGGGAGACGTAGGAAACCAACATTGCAATGCCGCTGCTTTTCTTAGAGAGGTTTCCGTGGCCAAGCCTCCAGACTTACACGGCGTTGAGTCTGGCTCTGCTGGCTGGCAGCATCTTCAGCGCCTACAACACAGTCACTGATCAAGGTTTTGGGGGCTTGGAGACAGACGAACCCCATAGCCCCGCCGCGTCTGAGTTGGAGAGTGAAGACACCGACAATGATATAGAAGGCTCCAAACTGGCAAGCACTGTGCTGTGGTATCTAGTTATGGACAGCTTCTTTGTATGGGTGAGTTGGTGTAAGACACTGTTTGGTAAATGTAGTGTTCGTGGTTGGTAATAAACTTTGACTAATATTGCAATTGTTGTTTATTTGTTTGTCTTGCAGGTGTTGGTGAACACATTTTGCTGCTCACTGATGCTAATTGCAAAGATGATCCAATGTGTGGTGTTTGGGCCCTTGAGGGTCAGCGAGAAGCAGGTGCGCTAATTCTGCTTGCTCTATTTATTGGTTATGTGATCAGGAAACTGGAAAAATCTCCAGTCTCTTCACTGTGTGTGTGTGTGTGTGTGTGTGTGTGTGTGTGTGTGTGTGTGTGTGTGTGTGTGTGTGTGTGTGTGTGTGTGTGTGTGTGTGTGTGTGTGTGTGTGTGTGTGTGTGTGTGGTCATTACATTTTAATGACCAGATGAGGCAATATCTCCACATGTCCCATACATTGTGTGACATGTGGTGTGTTCTGTCCGTTGCCTGCAGCACCTGAAGGATAAGTTCTGGAACTTCGTCTTCTACAAGTTCATCTTCATCTTCGGAGTGCTCAATGTGCAGACGGTTGAGGAGGTGGTCATGTGGTGCCTCTGGTTCTCTGCCCTGGTCTTCCTCCATCTCATGGTCCAGCTCTGCAAAGACCGCTTTGAATACGTATGTTTTCCGTCTCTCGTTCCTAATCTCACTCCCCCTGTATTCCCCCTCTCTCTTGCTCTCCCTCCATCTATCGTGCTCCCACTTCCTCTATCTAGCTGTCTCTCTTTCGTTTATAGAGGGACCAACTTCAGCCAGACATCTTTAGATAAGTTCACATGGTTACTTTATTTATGTATCCTAATCTTGAGTACCGTGAATTCAACTTGAGTTTATACAATTTATGGGAAACACTTGGTTAACTGGAGTTAGCACTTGCTCTACCTTAAAGGTCCCATGGCATGCTACTTTATGGATGCTTTAATATAGATATTAGTGGGCCCCTAACAAAGTATTTGAAGACGTTCCCTAAATTCAGAATTACAGCCACTACGAGCCAGTCGCACATTGTGCCATTTCGGTGTCTGTAGTTTTAATGCAAATGAGGAGGAGAGAGGCAGGTCAAGGAGCGATTTTCTCCCGCCAGAGCCCCGCTGTCGAGGCACCACTGCCTCGGAAGCGTGCCTTGCGGCGGTGGTGCCTCGCAGCGTCTCATGGCTGAGATAACCCCCACTACGAGTCTCGTTGTGGAAATACCAGAGACGTCAGTGAACCCGACATGTTATGCGCCATAACGCAAACAGCAGAACAGTTATCCAACTAACAAAGAAGTGTACAACACTTGCGTTACAGTTAGGGATGGCGAAAATGTAAAATATCCTTGACCGACCACCGAGCCTCATTAACTGGTTGAAACCGGTTAACCGATCAGATAGATTAAAATGTGCTATTTGAATTAGCAGCCATTTGGAGCCGCGCCAGCCGCCTGCTATTTCGTAACTCTGCTTATCTCTCTCCCGTTCGTCCTCCTCTTTGAGTGAGAGGCAGGGGCTCTAACCGCGGCACGACCTGTGTTTGAATTGAAACACGAGGCATGCTTACTGCAAGTTGACCGTGTGTAGAGAGCGGGCTCGAACGCCCTCAATGGTCTGAGATGGCGCGGACCTGGTTGAGACCCTGCGCGGGATTCACCAGGGGCCAATCGGAGGAGGGCAGCATTAGGAGCTCATTTGAAACATTGCCGCGGCTCACTTAAGAAAATGACAGCTCCGAAGGACGCCGCTTGTTTAGTTTGGAGGAGACGGAAAAATTGAGAGTGAGGGATAATTATTTTCACTTCACACAAAAAGATCTTGGAATGAGATGCTAACTGTAGTCTTATAGCGTTTAGTATACTGTCCATAATTTAGAGATCATATTCTCCGCCGCTCGCATGCGGGAATAATTAAGACACGCGAGGTCCGTCCAACTTCCAATAAGTCACCTCATCTGATTATCTTTTTGTGTCAAGTGAAACCAACACACACTCCACGGTCCACAATGACCTCAATTTATTTTTTAACCGACAAGTGACAAGATTGATCGGTTAACGTTGATACGGTCAACCATCGGTCAAACAGTCATCGGTTAACATCCCTAGTTACAGTGTGTGCAATCACACACACATCAGTGTTTACTCCTGATGGAAGTATGTTTTCTTTCCGTACGAGATTTTTCTACTTTTTTAATGCATAATAATTTAAAAGATTTTTTCTTTTATTTCTTTTTTTATATTTTTTATATAATATATATAATTTTTTTATATACATTGGTAGTCAAGGCGGGGCCCTATTGTTGTCAAGGCGGCCGCCTTAACAACACAGTGCTGGGGGAAACACTGCACATACAAATGTGGCGCTTGCACAGTCGTAGCTCATTGTCTCATTGGCGGACCAAATTCTCTGGGCGGGCAAGGAAGAGAAAGGGGAGGTAACTTGGCCCCTTATGACGACATATCGGGCCACATTCCAAATCAGCGCGCCTGAGCTTCCATTTTTTCAAAGGCAAGCAGGATACCTAGTGCTCGTTTTACACCGAACGCAAGTTTTGGCCATAGGCAGGCTAGGGGAACTCGTATTAAAGTTAGAAAACCTCATAAAGTGGGATTTTCATGCCATGGGACCTTACCTTAACATTTATTGGCTATCTTAATTGAATAGTGGAAATGGTCATAAATATTTGGCCTGTTAAGCCCTTTGAGACTGTAATGGTGATAAGGGGCTATACAAATAAAATTGAACTGAATTGGTTCAGCCTCTAATGTATAAGGAAAGTTATTGAGTAAAATTCCCAGGCATGGGTTTTGTGGAGGAGTCATTTCGAAGGAATTCTTCAGGGTGACAGCTGACGGAATGACGTCCGTTGCATCAGAGTTGGTTAAGAAGAAATATAGTTCATCATGACTCTTGTGAAATATATGAAGTTCCTTGGTGTGGGTATTTTCCAGGTGCAGTATAGTCAACATCTCACTGTGGTTAGCAAACTATTATTTTTTTTGTTATGTTATAGGGAAATGGTCCTCTACCCTCATATCCACTTTGAGTTCTAAGTCATTTCGGACCACAACTCCCTCATGTTGTGGTTGTGGCTGTACCACCATGTTGTATCTCAAGCTCTAATAATAGAGTAATGCGCTTGCTCAGTAACTGATGATGTCAGAGCTGCACCTCTTGCATATCTACGTATCGGAGTTTGTATGGGGTTGAGGTTAAATTGTTTCAAAGCAAAGTACATGGGTTTTTTAAACACAATCGTAAAACACATTTTACAATTTCTAGAGACCATACTGAGAGGGTGTGCATGCCCAGAATTGTCTCTATAGTTAGGCTTTTTTCTATAGTTAGTTTGTGTTAAAGGGAAGGTTGGGGTTTTTCCTTCCCAGTTGAATCCATAGTATGTGCACGGCACATTTTGTGCACGGCACATTTTGTGCACGGCACATTTTGTGCACGGCACATTTTGTGCACAGCACCGGCGCCATCACAGTTCATGATGGCACTTTGACCACACCCCTCTATCGTTGTTTGTGTACGTCTTGATCACCGCAAATTATTTGTGGAAATGTTTACTCATCACAAAGGTGTGTTCTGTGATGGTACACTTACTACCAGTACTGGTACTTATTTACCACTTACAGCGTGGGTAATAATATCTAATTGATGGCATTAATCGTAAGACCTCCTGATCAAGAGAGGGCAACATGTCCTTGTGCTAACGAAATTATCCATGTTGTGTTAATAGGCGTTAAAGTGTAGTGGCCAGCCCAAAGGTGCTGGGTTTGATCCCCCCCACTATCTGCATCCAATGCTCTAGGCATCCTAGCTCTTAATGACATGTCTCTGCATTCACCGTAAGTCGCATTGGATACAAGCATAAAAGAAGTTGCATTGGTAATTGTACTAATGTTGTCTGTGTTTGGCTTCCCCATAGCTGTCCTTCTCCCCTACCACGCCTATGAACAGCCACGTGCAGGTGCTGTCCCTGCTGGTGTCCCTGCTGCTCGGCTGCTGTGGCTTGGCCGTGGTCTGTGGCCTTCTGGGGGCCACACACGGCATGCACACTCTCTCCTTCATGGCTGCAGAGGTGAGAGAGAGAGACGTCACAGTGTTTCCCACACATAGACCAATGTGTGGCGCAGTGCCACCGAATGAACACCGGAGCGCCACAAATTGATTCTGCTTTTCTTTTTTTCTTTTTCTTTTTTTGTGTTTTTGAATATAAATATCGTTCCGTTCATTCATCTCCGCACAGCACTCTTTCTCTCTGTCATTCTCGTTCACACACGCACACGCACACAGAGACAAGCGCGCATACATGCCAATGGTTGCGTGGGTAGTGGGTACACTACCACTTATTGGATAAAACCGCGTATCACTGACAGTGTTTCCCCTACCATTGTTCAGGCCTCACAAGAGTTTTCACAAGAGTCATGATGAACTATATTTCTTCTTAACCAACTCTGATGCAACGGACGTCATTCCGTCAGCTGTGACTCCTTCCTTCGAAATGACTCCTCCACAAAACCCATGCCTGGGAATTTTACTCAATAACTTTCCTTATACATTAGAGGCTGAACCAATTCAGTTAAATTTTATTTGTATAGCCCCTTATCACCATTACAGTCTCAAAGGCCAACGAGCGCCCCCGCCAGGCCAACAACCGGCCAAAAAAAAACAAAACTGCGGTGTCGCGCGTGCGCAGATGATGCCCCATCATAACGGACAATCTGACAGCATTAAGTTATATCATCATTAGCATGGCACCACCAAAAATTGTATTGTAAATAAAATGAGTTTATTGTTAATAACGTGTTTATTGAATCATGATCAACTTGTGATGGCTAAGCAAGTGTTTTATATGGAAATAACCAACAAATACTCTAGCATCCCGTGAAAGATGTATAACAAATCACACCATCAGCTCTTACCACCGGGCCTAAAAAAGAAAAACCTGAAGCAGCGGGATATTTGGGATTAATGTGAAATGCGGTTATAGTTTATATATATTACGGTGTTAGACCCCCAGCCCGTTGTGCCGGCGATTTGAATTCGCTCTGCAGCAGTAGGAGATCGGGAAGTGGGCCGATCGGGGAAGTGGTGCTCGATTACGCAAATGAGCAAATGCGGAACCCCCCCCCCCCCCCCCCCCCCCATACATTGATACCTGGTCTGTGGGAAACACGGTCATATGTAGCCTTCTTGCGTTGTAGCCTTCATATGTTGTTGCCTTGGTATTTTGTAGTTGTCATATGTTGTAGAGACTTGATTTATGGTAGCCTTTGTATGTTTTCTCTTCCATGTGTTGCAGTCTTTGTTTGTGTTCTTCGTATGTTCAAGCCTTTGTATGTTGTAGCCTTCATATGTTGCCTTGCTAGATCTTTGTTGTCCCCATCGTTAGTTGTAGCCGTCGTATTAGGCGATCTGATTTGTATATTGACAATTAAAGGGATGATCGACTTTTTTTTTTGTCCTACGCCTATATTAGGGCGCTTTTATCCCACTTACTTTCAATCCGTACTCTATAAACAGAGTACACAGACTCCGTCCTAACATAGTGCTCTTCCTCCTTAAAATACTAATATAATATGATGTTTTCTTTCTCAGTGTCTTCTGGTGACCGTGCGCACCGGTCATGTCATCATGAGGTAAGGCTTTCTCTCTCTCTCTCGGATCCATGCACTCTTACTTTCAGGCTTTCTGTTTTCATCACCATAAGTGTGAAAGGGATTGCTGTTCCAAAAAGGGAGGAAGAAACATGATTAAGCCGACGCTAATCAAGTAGAGAGTACATCAGAGTACACTGTGATTTAAAATGAATACCACACGTTGTACTTGAGCTTCGGTCGCTTTTAGTGTACTATTTCAGAGGGAGGTCAGCCAGTGAGTCGTATCGAATCACCACGTCTCAATATTAATCCTGACATCCGATCCATTGGTTCTGTCTGATGTTGAACCCAGTTCAGATAAGGAATTTGGGTGTAAAGTAGACAGATTGATAGATAGAAGGGTACTCTATTCAACCCGAGGGGAAATTAGTCGTACTAGCAGCAGACACATTTTTTAAACATTACGACATTTGAAAAAGACCAGTAGTGACACAGAAAGAATATGATAAAGTTAACAAATATACAGTATTTGGTATTGCAGTATTATCTGTGCAATAAAAATAAATGATGTATATTAAAGTACTTTAGTGCAGTGCAAATCTACATTTTGGATTTTAAGATCCCAAAGTCTGATTATGCCAGCCAGTGGAGGAGTTATAATGCATACTGCATTACAGTGCTCTGTCCTACTTCTTGCATTAATACCCGAAATTCAAGCCGTGGCTTGTATCCTGATTTTATCAACCAAAACTGTTGCTGTGGCTTATTTCCAGCGCGGTTTAAAGGTTGATTTTGCCCTAACACAAATACTTCGAAGATTAAACACTGCTCAGTTTTCAGTGATTTGCTTTCAAGTGAAAAAACATAATGTAAAGCCCATGTGCTTATTTACATTAGAGGTCTGCGAATAAAGAAAAACCTTTTAGAGAAATAAACATTGACGTTACTTGATAGCTGACTCAAGAACAAGGAAGCCCGTTTTCTACCATGTGCTCTAAGTCCATGAACGATAATACAAAGCCTCTGCGTCTCTAAATGTCTCTCCTTGTTTTCTAAATCGGTCAAAAAGGGCAGGGTTTTAGCTGCATTCTCTCCATTGGCTCACAGACACTTACTCAACCATCAGTTTGGGCCGTCGTGGCCTTTTAAGTAATATTGTACTATTAAACAATTTTGTAATGGTTTCACCCCAGCATTGGGTGGTACGTGTTAGTATTTGGGTTGTGGGCAAAGATGCGTGATAAGATGTGGCTTATACTACAGAGCGGCTTCTTTTTTATATTTTCACACATACAACCCCATTTTACCGCTCCTCCGGCTTATAGTAAATGCTGCTTTTACTTATATGCATTTGCTCTCCTCCCATCCAGATACTCCATCCACCTGTGGGACCTCAACCACCCTGGGACCTGGGAGAGCAAGGGGACGTACGTGTACTACACAGACTTCATCATGGAACTGGCCATGCTCTTCCTGGACCTAATGCATCACATCCACATGCTGGTAGGTCCCAGAGAGCAGCGCCCCCTCCTGGCCGATACAGGCAGGATAGTCTAGTGGTGTGGGTGGGTTGATCCCCGGTCAACAGTCTCTGGGTTCCATCGCCTTGTCTGCAGTCGTCCTGTAGTCTGTGTCCGTCACTGTACGCTGCTTTTCATTGAAGTTTCTGCTAAATACAACAAGAGCTCTATCACCGCAGAACCACTTGCAGGGGTTTGGTTGTTCGTATACTAGCTTAGATTGTTCATGTTGGTATTGGAATCTATTCTCCCTTGTGAACAAGTGTGAGTGAGCACCCTGGCTCAGTCAAGGAAGAAGCATTTTATTTGACCCTCTCTTCTCCTCCTCCTCCTGTGACCAGCTGTTTGGGAACATCTGGCTCTCCATGGCCAGTCTGGTCATCTTCATGCAGCTGCGCTACCTCTTCCACGAGGTGCAGCGCCGCATCCGCCGCCACAAGAACTACCTGCGCGTCATCGACAACATGGAGGCCAGGTGAAATGAGGCTCCCGCCCACACCTTCTCCCCTGGTGGACATTTAGGCAGGGGGCCAGGGCAGCGGCTCCATATCGGGAGTGGTCGGCGATGTTTGGATAATCACTGGAGGGCACTGTGTCCTATGTCACTAGCCTAACCTGTATGCACCCTTGAACAAGATGTACTAACCCCTACCTGCCCCATAATGACCTGGCTTTGAATGTAATATAAGTCACTTTGGGGGTAAAGGATTAGATTGTATCTGAAGTCACGTTTTGATAAAGGCTTCTGCTAAAGCCCTTAATGTAGTTCTGCACTGCTCAGACCTGATCAACGACGGCGTTAGGAAAACGTATTCTCATGTCTCTCTGAACCCAGGTTTGCAGTGGCTACTGAGGAGGAGCTGGCGGTCAACAACGACGACTGCGCCATCTGCTGGGACGCCATGGTGACGGCACGCAAGCTGCCCTGCGGACATCTGTTTCACAAGTAAGTCGAGGCTCAGGGGTCGCGAAGGTCCACTAGACTGTAGGGATACGGCCTATATTGTTGGACATGTTGCACCTGCAACAATGACCAAATGTGTACAGGAGGACCGAAATTGTGTTTCCCCACGCTCATATTAATATGTTTAATGCATATAAAAGAACGTAATAGTGCGTACATAATACAAAATAGAAAATTCAGTGCTATGAGGTAGTTATTGAGGTTCAAATGAAGGTGCAATATAGTAAAGTGCTGAATAGCAGCATGGGGATACAGTTTTACGTTATCGTGCATGCCAGTTATTGTGCATAAGATATACGATAGGATGGTACTTCATTTGACTTATTCGGCTGCTGGAGCATTCAGAACCCTGGCAAATGTGTGTTTATCAGGGCCGTTGCTAGACCTAGCACTTTCGGACTCCTGAGAAACGTTCAGACAATGAATTAATATCAGAACTCATCGTCAGTGTGGTACTAATGACACCGTGTGTTGCAGCTCCTGCCTGCGCTCCTGGCTGGAGCAGGACACCTCGTGCCCCACCTGCCGCATGTCTCTGAACATCTACGGAGACGGGCCCCCGGCAGGCACCCCGCAGCAGCCCCCAGCGGCCGCCCTGGGGGCCAACACGGGCCCGGGGGCCCCGCCGCCCGAGGCCAGACCGCACGTCAACCAGCACAACCACTTCTTCCACTTTGACGGTGAGGAGAAATGAATCCCGCTGCTCCCAACAGGTTGCTATTACAAAGTCACCCTGGCCCAAAACCTCACCTGAAGGAACTCCTTTATACTCAATGCCATCAATATCACAGACAGAAAAGACAGATTGTCTCTATACCTGCACTAGAGCAACCACACAAAACATTTTCTTTCCTTAAAGTTGTATGTTTTTAAAGTTTGTTTGACGTCTGCAAACGATTTTATATCGATGTAAAATAAATCTGATTAGGCTAATGGTAGAGGCGTTTTATAATGATCATATTGTCGATAGAAAATACAATTTGTGTGAAGGTGACCACTTATTGCAATAGCTGTCATATATGATCACAAGGACATCCTTTTGAAATGACCATGAATGAACCGTCCTTCCAGGCTCCCGCATCGCCAGCTGGCTGCCCAGCTTCTCTGTTGAAGTGATGCACACCACCAACATCTTGGGCATCGCCCAGGCCAACAACTCCCAGCTCAACGCCATGGTCAGTCCTCCACGCCTCCACTCGGACGTCGCTCTCTGAAATAGATCTACTTTGTTTGCTTTATGCTATTTCTAGTCCCCATTCTTACTATGATGTTTCTTTTTGCTCTGAGCAGAGCACCTGTGACAGTCCCTCGGGCTCAATAATGAAATCATCCCTCTCCCTGCTCCACCCTGCTCATTCTTCCCCCACCCCCCCCCCCCCCCCCGCCCCGCCCTGTCCACCTCTCAGGCCCACCAGATCCAGGAGATGTTTCCCCAGGTGCCGTTCCACCTGGTGCTGCAGGACCTGCAGCTGAGCCGCTCTGTGGAGCTGACCACTGACAACATACTGGAGGGCCGCATCGTGGTGCCTTTCCCCACACAGGTAAGAACCGGCGCACTCACCGGCACCTTAGGACTTCAGGGCTGCCAAGTTCTGGTCAGTTAGTCGATTGGTTGGTCGATACGCACCAGATTCTAAAAATATAAATGAATCCATAACTCGACGTGTCCAGCAACATTCCGCTTGTGTCGGGGCCCTCCCTCCCATTGGCGGTGCTTCTCCTCTGAGAACTAACCTCAACGTAAAGGGATACAGCAGTGTCTCGGGTCATCGTGGTCATTGCTGTGCTCCCTCTGCAGGCTGCAGAGCGGACTTCCCAGGCAAACACGAGCTCAGAGGACCAGCCGGGGCCCAGCGGGGCGGCCGAGCCAGCGGCCCCTGAGCCAGACAACATGGAGATCCGCGGCAGCCGCTTCTCCAAGTCTGCAGACGAGAGGCAGTTGATGCTGAAGCAGAGGAAGGAGGAGTTGTTGCAGCAAGCACGCAGGTGTGGTGCAACAGTAGCACATTGCATTCATGTGTCCTTTTGTCCTCCGGTTTTGACATTGTTGCGGTCTGCAGTAGAGGCACCCAAACCTTCCGTACTTTGGGCCACAGAAAACCCCAAATATTTTGTGTAGCAAAATAAGCAATTCATTCAAGTCTGATGTCGAGCAAGTGAGATCACCCACTTGTGTCCATGTATATATTTCTGCAATACAGTGATCCCCTTGTAAGTCTTTAATATACTATCGGTCAATTGAAACTGACAACACGTGTTGGTATCCCCACAAAGTTTTTTTTTTTTTTTTTTTACAAACCTGTGAATTGCGCCCATCCCATGACCCACTTATGGTTTGCGACCCACAGTTTGAATGCCACTGGTCTACAGCCATTCTGTGCGGCACGTGTTAACAGTCCTGTCCTTAACGTGTGTGTGTGTGTGTGTGTGTGTGTGTCCAGGAGGTTTCAGAAGAAGGGTCCCGAGGTGCAGGACGAGGAGCTCCCCCGTCTGGAGGACCTCGTCGCCAGCGTGGTGTCCGACCCGCTCGCCTTGCGTCGCAGGACCATGGCGGCGGCGGCGGCTGAGAGACGCATGCAGACCCACCAGGACCCCGCGCCGTGAGGACCCCCCCCCCCCCGGCCCACGCACATACCCACAACCCATCGGCACCACGCATCAACACCATCCGTCGACCACACCACCCGTGCATGGAACAGCCATGCCAATTAGTGGCGCAAGCATGGCCTTTGGATGCTAATTAAGCTGTAGCAGGTTCCCCCCCCCCCCCGTCCCCCCCCCCGTCCTGAGAAGCGGCTTGGTGAACGCCGCTCAGTTTCAGATCTGTGTTTTCTTCTTTGAGGAAGTACTTCTTAACACAGCGAAACCACAAGTTAAAAAGACCCTCAAAATACAGCGGGGCTAGGTTAGAGGAAGTATGGAACTTGATCTCAATTTGATTCACGTGTTTAATTTTTTTCTGTTTTTCCATCTAAAAACATATATTTTTAATGATACTGATTGGGCAGGGGGAGGGGGGGGGAATGTATATTCAAGATTGACAAACTAATATATTTTTGTTGCGTTTTACTTTGAGAGGATTTTTGAACTGTGAAACTGGACCAGGGTGGACGGCGGTATCGCACGCTCCTCATTGATTGGTCGTCAGAGAGAGGCAGACCACGTCACTTTAGTATTCAGCTATCAAACATGAATGTATATCAAGCGGATGCTGCAGAACTCAGTTTGTAACCCCAGTTTATACTGGGTTTGTTTGTGGACATCCTTACATTTTTAAGGCAAAGCCCTCTTTTCATCTGCAATGACCTCTTCAGACAAAGTGATTCGAGGCTTGTGATGCCTAGTATTCCCACATTGGGGTATAGTCTACCCCTCTCAACCATTTTTGTTTGTGTTATGCGGCACTGTTTTAAAGCAGACGTCAGTATTTTGTGGGGCAATGTGTAAATATGTGTGTGTGCACATTGCATGCCTCATTTTGTCCACACATTCATTCTGTACCTATAGTTGCTATGAATTTCCTATAGCCTTTAGTCATGTTAGATATTTGTTTTTCTCAGCTGACAAACTGTTGGTAATTGTGATCGTTGATGATTCTGTGAAAGTAACAACGGGCATGTTGAGAGATGGCTTGAGGGGAATCCTGCAATCGTACATGTACAGGTCTGTATTGGTGCGGAAGGTCAAGTTTCACGTCAACCGTGTACATAGCCTCCCCCCCCCCACCCCGCACCCGCTCCTGTGCTCAGGTCATCTCAATGGTTTAATTTGCAAGACTTCCAGACAGACAGTCATGACCATGCCTAGGTTCTTAGTGTTGTGTCTTTGTGATAACAAGTACGCAATCCACCCTTTGTTGATTTGTGTCAAGCCCGAGAAACGTTTTTGTTTCAATACACTTAATCCCAAAGATATTCTTCCTTGGAAGGGAACCATTTCTTTTTTTTGTCAAAATATGCAGGATTGCTATTCGGATTGGATATAACAATTGAAGATAGTTTGGTGAAAACTTATTTTCTTCATTTCATATGTCTACCACGGTTTCCTTTTCATTAGTTAATTGTTACACATTACATATTTAATTTTGGACTTTGCTTTCTGCTATTTTGTGCCTAAAAATCAAGGAAGGGGTTGTGTATGGATTACTGCTGTAAATAATGTAGTTTTTGTAAAGTGGAAAAGTGTAAAGACTCAATAAAAACGAGTTCCTCTACAACTTTTTAACAAAACCCATCCACTTTGTCCCACTTACTTTTTCATCTGCACTAAACAACGCCAAAACAGCTAGCCAGATGGGGGCCAGATAATGTTGTGTGGATTTTTTTACTCCATCGGAAAGGTAGGCCAACTAGGTTTCATACCCAATGTACTGCTTGAGCAAGAGCCTGACCCCTACCCACTCCTTAATGACGTCTGAATTCACTTTAAGTCGCTTTGGATAAATGTGTCGGATATATATTTAAATAGTATTGAGGATTTTAAATTCTGATGCTGGGAAATATTTAAAATGTTCATGTACATTTTATTATCAAACATGCATAGGATAGCTAAATAAAATATGTATTGCAAACAGGAAACAACATTGAATATTTAATTCAAATAACATAAATAAAAATTAAGAAGCAAATTCAAGCCAAGGGATAACAAATCCAAACATGATTAAAATATTGCAAATATTAGTTTTTCTCAGTCGCTTTGGTACATTTTTCAGATCAGAATTGAAATTCTCAAAACTACTGGTTCAATCTTCACATCATTGTGTCGTTTGTGCACATCAAAAAAGCAGTTTCTCATGAACAAGTTGCAAATGCTTTGGTACATTCATGCAAATGATTATGTACAATTATCTGCTTTTTCCTACATTATCAATTGCTTATGTCATGTTGATCAAGATGTATTGTAATGGGTCTCTATTGAATAGTCTCACCCCCACAACATTTAGGCATTAGTTCATTGCTTAAGTCTTTACATACAAAATGGTTGAACAAGTCATAATATGTCAAGCATATTTCTATACCATTAGACTTTTTTTCTACATCTGTCCTGAATTGGTAAATTGCTACCAGGTGAATCTTGACTTTCTCTAAAGAAGGGAAATGTGTGAAGTGTTAGATCAACCAGTTTACTGGAATAGCTCAAAGGTGCATCTCCTGAACCATGAACTGGCAAGTATATATATAGCTGGAGCACAACACAATGTTACATTGTCTGAGAATTTGTGGCCCAACAGGAAAGTCAGGAGGTGTAGGATGACTGCACTGTAATTCCTACAGCAATGCATGTACAGTTTACCCTAAGGAGATTTTCCTATGTTCACATTTCTAGCAATGATGGTCTGTCAACAAAATTACAGTACAAACAGTCGAAGCGTAAATGTGAATCTTGTCCAGTCTCTTGCAATCGATCTCCCACATACACAAAGGTGTAACTTACAATTTACAATAATTGTCTTCAAAACTTTAGCCATGGTTTACATCAGAACATCCCTCCAGAGTACACTGTTATATTGTCAACATGACTTAGCAATTTGACTGTCTTATCCGTTCACAATGACACAAGGACTTGTCATTTTGATGGCACTGACATGTTCATTGACACAGATATTTACTTTTGAGAAACGAACTAAGTATTTTGAGCAAGAGACTTGCTTTTGCATGATATCCATGGTGTTTTGCTATCTGTACGAATTGTTTTGTGAAATGCAGTTCCTGTTTTGCAAATTTCAATTCTGATCTGAGAAATTTACCAAAGCGACTGAATTGAATGCACTTTTTCCTAGATGGCTGCGTCATTAAACCGCGCCCATTACCCCGTCGGCCGCATATGTGCCACGTCATATAGAAGGGCGCTACATAAAACCACGCCCCCTGGTTGCCAAGATGTGTCAAACAACCTAATCGTTCAGGTTTTCATTCAATTATTGGCTGCTCATCCACTGTTAACGCAGTTAAAACTACATTGCCCGATCGACACTTATCGGTAAGTAGAACGTAGTTGTGTTAGCTTGCCCGGTGATGGTACTATTGAAGAAATACTGGAAGTATACTCAAATAAAAACCCCTTGGCAGCTTGATGGTATGTGGGAGTTTTACGACAAGGAAAATAAGGTGTTTTTTTTGTAAGTGTTATATAACACATACAAAATAAGTGTTTAGGTGGCCGGCAGCTTAAAAAGACGGAACGACAAAGTGTATAAATATATGTAACGTTATAGTGTTGGTGTATAATTCAGATCGATTGTCGAATCCGAAAGTAATAACATAACTCATCTTCTTGTCGATCATTGTATCTATAACCTTTGACACGTTGCTTCCGACAACACGGATGAGATAAATCACAATCAAACACATTCGGGCCAAAGATCATATTACAAGGAAGTGATTATTACATTTGCTGGTAATGTTATAACATTACCGCAATATGGTTTAAATAAGCAAATGTGTGTACTGAAACGTTCAAATTACATGTAGGCTCTGCCTTCATCTATCCTATGCTGTATCGGTCCGAAGATAGTTTAAACAAATGGGAATTCTCTGAAAGCTGTTTGCCTGGACAAAGTGCTATGTGACTAAAGCTAAAATAAACATTGGTCTGTTTATAAGCCACTTTGAGACCATGAGAGGAGGAAAGGTCCTTTCTATTGAGAAGGTCACATCATACGATTGTATAAAATATATAAAGAAGAACAGTCAGACAAATGTGTCAGGGGTTTATCCTGTAAATCTCTGCATGTCCCCTTTAGGTTGAGAGGACAGACTTAGAAATGCTTCTGGACGAGTCTCCACTTTTTGAGCCCTCTCTTCTTAATGAGTTGGACTGGAACGCCAGCACTGTGTCCTTCTCGCCCCCCATCTCCCCCTCGAGCCCTGGGCAGGACCTGGTGCTCAGACCCCTGTGTCTGAAAGACTTCAACCGAGGTACTGATACTCCCAATTTGAAGAAATCTGGATTACGTTATCAGCTGTCTATCAAAGACAATTGATACAAAACAGTGTGTATTGTTTTGTTCTTTATTTTTCAGGATTCTACAAGGTCCTCGCCCAACTCACCTTGGCAGGTGATGTCACCACAGAGCAGTTCATTAGTAAGTCATCGTTGGGGCTCAGCGATCTCACCTTATACCATAAAATAGATCTGTTCTCTCTTAAATATAAAATAGCATCTGACTTTATTGTCCAACATTTAAAAAAAATTCTGATCTGTGCATGTCATTTTTATTAACCTATTTCAATTTGCAACAAATTACTATTTAGTTTAGTAAGCTATATAACAAAGACGTTCAGATGGAGGAACTTAATACCTACACTTAAACATTGATCTAACGTCTTTCCATTTCTCACACATCACAGGAACCTATTTATCCATGTAGTTGCATCCTTTAGAGATAAAGGGCATCAAGGAGCAGTTAGCGGTATGGCATTTTGCCTAAGGATGTGTACAGGTACAGGTAGATTGTGAAAATTGGGGATTGAACACCAGTACTTTTCCGGCCTTTTTTTTTTATTCCAACCAAATTTGCATTTCTCGATCCATATGTTAACAACTTATATGGTTAATCATCGCAGAAATAAAGAGCATGTGCTATTTGTTTCCACTCAGAAAATTTTGAGCATATGAAGAAGACTGGAGACTATTACATTGTTGTGGTGGAAGACACCAGCATTGGGCAGATCGTCGCAACGGCGTCCTTGATAATCGAACACAAATTCATCCACTGCTGTGCTAAGGTAGGCTCACTCATTGAACGGCCAATATAGTCAACCATATAATGTCGCAAAAAAGGATTGGTTAAAGACTACACCAGGCACTCAGTTCATGGCAGGTTTTAAGCAAACCAATATGGAATGGATTGCACAATAACGATCAGAAAAAAAGACAGCAGATAAAACAGTTGTGAGGTCAGGTGAAATACTCTTTTGTGTTCACGTTATATTTAACTATAATCTTCAATTGTTCTTGGCCTCAGCTGTAAGTAACTTCACATTTTATTTCCGTAACCAAGCTGTAACCTTAAAGTTACCTCTATAGGTGACCTTGTTTTAGTTACTCCAATATTTACCGTAAGTTCTTACTGCTCTAATTGTTGTCTTGATGGTTTCCAGAGAGGACGAGTGGAGGAAGTGGTAGTCAGTGACGTGTGCAGGGGAAAGCAGCTGGGGAAATTGTGAGTTGTAGACCCAAGGCTCGTCTTCCTGAAACACAACTCTGTTTAACTGACATAGTACCCCCTGGATTGGAACAATGTATTACAGCTGGATTTGTAAGATGACACTGTGAATTGGCTTCATAAGGTCCTTGCAATGCGTTAAAATGGAGATGAATAAGTTCTCTCTTCCTCTACTACTTGACTCATTTTCAAGGTAGATGACCCTTTCTCACTCTCTCCACTATAGGCTCGTTTCCACTCTGACTCTCCTCAGCAAGAAGCTGGACTGCTACAAAATCACGTTGGAATGCAGCCCCAAAAATATCGCTTTCTACCAGAAGTTTGGCTACTCTGCGTCAGAGGACTCCTACATGCAGCATCGCTTCTTTGATTGAGTTCTATAAAAAGGGTGGGGGTCTTGATGCTGTCAACACAAAATCATTCAGATGTAAGCCTCACATCTGAGTTAATGCCTTCTGGTATTCATAGAAAGATTGCCCCACTTTTTTCCTCAAACGGTGAGTGTCCCTGTCGATGGACCTAACACTTGAACTTTTCTGATTTCTCCGTCTGTCAGACACTACGTTCTGCCATGTCGGTTACCATGGTTACCTCGCTAGAGTTTTGAAGGAGAGAATGTGATTCACCTTGTCTACATCTTGCTCTCGCCGTTATCCCAAATGCATCTCGCCACAGGGTAATTCTATGCAATTGAAAAAACACTGCAATTATTGATTGGGGAAACAAGAATGGCTGAAATGTCTTCAACTTTCTTGTTCTTCATTGTAGCTTATATAAATCGATAGCTGTGTCATTGTATATCAATATCCTATAGGATCCAGTCTTTATCTTAATGAAAAATGGTGGTCACAGGCAAAAGCTGTTTACATTGATTATATTTATGTGGGAATTCAAATTTTCTAATTTCTTTAAAATATATATTTTTCTCTTTATGGAAACAAGGAAATGCATCAGTTGACTGCAGCATAATTTGGAAGGATACGAAGATCTTTCAAAACTAACTTGATCAAGACATTATTTTGTATTTATTTATTTTCTAAACCTTTTAGTGTGGGTATCTGTCCTCTTGGTGGGTTGTTTCAGAAACAACATACTCAATTGTTAAATTATGTTTAACATAACATGTGTTTTTCTCAGTTCAAGACCTCTTATAATATATTTCATATTGTAGATATGAAAGTATATATTTTATAATACAGCTAAAAGCTATTTGGAATATCAATGACTGATAAAATGAAATTTATCATCACAATTGTGATCCGGATCAATGGTGTGGGTTTCTTATGTTTTATAGATATGACTGCGGTCATTGGGCACGGATATCATATGTAATGTTATTTAATTACAAATAAACATCCTAAGGTTGCGTACATCCTAAGGTTATGTTTCCCTTCTTTTGCTACCTGCATATACCAGTTTAGATTAGGTTTTAATGAGTTCAGATAGTGTTCTCTCTGAATCGCAACAGTTTCACAATTAAAGCGTTAAAATCTTGTTTTCCAAACGGAAAGGTAAGTCAAAACATTTGGGTTGGGTTGGGGTTGTAACTCCTCAAGTCTTGAATGATGGAATTAGTCCTAATCATACAGCCATTGACTAAGGCCCAATCCCATTTCTACCCCTTACCCCTCCCCCTTGTTTTAAAGGGGTAAGGGTTAGAAATGGGATTGGGCCTGAGAGTCTGGTATTTCCAGAGGCAGTGCAAAGGGGGGGGGGGGGGGGGGTCAAATCAAGATGATCTACCCCATGTGGCTCCGGGATCCTTATTTGGTATACGTTCAGCCAGCATTTATTTAGACTTTGTTACAGGCTCTTTTCTCAAATGGTTTATAACCCTTTGACTCATCAGGCTGAACTGTTTACTCCTTGTGTAGCTACGCCACCCCTGAACTTTGGCAAATAAACCCCGTGTTTAATACCAGCCTGGCTTGTTTGTATTGAGAGGAACACGGTCATACAGGAACAGGTGGTATACATGATACCTACACCAATGTATCTTGCAGGGAGGATTCGTTTTTTCTGTAATGGAAAACCCATTTTTCCGAAATATGAACCGATTTGGTTGATCATTCAATAATTATTGGATGAAATGAATGACTGAAGCAAGCTTGTGTTCTCATGTCTACAGTGTTTCCAATTGCCCAAATTGTGGGAACCATATGGTTCAGTCTGTTGAGAGCACTAGCCACCAACAGAGTTATAAAATTAAGCTGAAAAGCTATTTTAATGACCCATTCCTTCACGAAACGGTTATCTAGGACGAGATTAAAACGTGCCAATTATCAATGATTTGTAGTAAATTAGTTACGCGCATCTATTTGGTTCCTACCCGGACTTCGACGAGCTTTGCACAAAAAAATGTCAAATATTTCAGTTTTGAAAAACAAAACCCCATGTGTCAATATACAAATGAATGTAAAAGAAAATCACCATAAGGTCTGACATCATTTTATTAAGCAGTTGACATGTTCTTTTTTATTAGTAGTTTCTTACTTTGCCACACTAAGCCGAATGTTAGTCTGTTACAACTACTTTTCTGAAGCCGCTTGTGACGTTCCATTTATTCCATCCTCCAGCCCTTTGCCTCCCCTCTCCCCCCTGTGGTAGACCACAATAATAATTCAAGTATTGAAAGTGCATTATTGCAATACTGTCCCGCTGCAAATGCAAAATGCTTTAAATACTATAAAACTGCAAAAAATCTCCCATCAGTGCATACAGCTCGAGGAAAACAACGAGAAAAGCAAGAAGTAGAATTACAGAACAATGTTATCAAAGCCCGTCAGCTCTGTGTCTCAGACATTACAGGCTGTCCTCCCCCCCACCCGCTCCCTCCCCGTTAGAAAATGATCAAATATTTACATTTTTAATCCCAATAAAAATGTAAAAAATAGAGTGCACTGGGCTTAGCTGACATATCAGTAAAAGTCATCCATTCTGCGCTGCTGTGACCTGCATGCTTCCCAAGTCCTCGTCCTCCTCAAGACTCCGCTTACGCCCACCTGCACACCAGAACATCAACAACCAATCAGAAATCAATGACCAGGGAGAAAATTGATTGATTGGTGGGCCTGATTGGTGGGCCTGAGACCATCTCGATCAAATTGTTCTACTGGACTAGGACCAATGTGTTCATCATCGAAGACTTCAGTTGAAAAATTCCACAATTTCCTTTAAATAAGGTATGCCAAATATCTTATTCAACATCTAAATCATCATCACATTGGCCGGTTTAACATGTCATACAATAACACAGCCCCTGCCCCACTTGTTTCCCCACTCATCCCTGTAATAACACTCACTAAGTAGGATAGGATCTAAATACGAACACATGTTGTCTTTGCCAATAATTCATTCAAGGTCGATTCTGGAATCTGGTCTCTGAAAGATGACTAATTTCAAGTTAAACAGGATACAAGGGTGGGACTGAACATAGCTCAAGGAGAGCCAATGTGTTTTCGTCACTCGGGAGCGCCCGATTGTGAATCATGGAAAGTACGCTGGTTAGAGTAAAGTGTTTGTTGCCAAACTTCCCACATAACATATTCCCACATGTCTCCACATAACAGATGACCGCAAGCATCTCATTAACACTAGAATATCAGCACCTCTTCTTGGATCCAGTACTCCGACTGTAGTACTCCCTCAATACACATTCAAGCATGTGGATGAAGCTTTCAGAGGGGAATGTGTATTTATACAGTGGCCTTTAATTTGAAACCTTTACAGGCACTATTTCTAAGAACTTCTATGCCTGGACAGATTGTTTTAGTTGCCTTCCCAACCTGGAAAAGTTTGTGGTAGCGGTGAGCCATGTACACTTATTGGTCCCTGCCTCGATCAACAGGATTTGCCGAAACAGTTAAGTTTTTAGACCGTTTGACATTGGGGATGTAACCAGTAGGTTGTGGCTGGGAGTCTAACTTTCCTGCCTCAATGTTCAGTACGGATAAACCAGGCTGTGCTCACCTTGTACCACAGAGAAGGACCTGCCCAGCTGCATCGGTGACATCATCTTAATGGTGAGCTTCGCAAGGTAGATAGCTTCGTATTCCTAGAAAAAAGCAATCACACATGCGGGACCGATTGATACTCACTGACAACAATACAAATGTTCAGTCAAATCAACTTGCCGTCAGTGCTTGAATTGGGCAGATACGATTTCATCTGTACGATGTCAGCACTTCCAGCACTTTTTGTAGCTACGCATTACTGCATACCGCCACTTATTGGTGAATTTAGGGACGCATGGTGTGGTTAAATCTCATGGCTGTCATATCTCACAACCGATTTTGATAATGATACTACCCAGTCACGGAAATGAAAATCAATGTACCTACACGAGTGTGAGCATGTAGCCCTTATCACCAACTTCTACCACATTTGCAGATAAACTATGCTGATCAAAGATGGCCTTGGTCTGGGACAAGGATCAAGATGAGAAAGCATAATAAAAAATATATATAGTTTTTTTTAAATTAGCAATGTTTTATTTGTTGCTGTAGAAACCTCTGTCTATAGCTCAACCGTACTGTTGGACACTTATCGAAGTAAACCAGCCAAAAACAGCCCTTATAAAAGCCATGCCTTGCAGATGCTGTTTTACAGTACTGGCACCTTTTGATTCAAATTCAAGCACAGCTTGCCATCATTTCATATAAAAAGGTTTCATGGGCCAGAAGCACCTGTTCCGGCATGTGCTGGTGGGATGATGTTATTCTTTAAGTATATTTTTATGATAGCAGTCCAAAGCCCAGCATGCCTGTTAGAAAAGTGTCCAAAGACAGAATGATGCATCTGTAGTTGGATACCCACTTGATAGGCCTACCTGTAACTGATGCACAAAGCCCACATTCGGGTTGATGCAAAACCTGCGCTCCTGGACATGACTGAAAGCATCCCTGCGGAAAAGAACAGACCCTGCTAAAACTACAGTGATATATAATAGTGAAACATAAAACTTAAAAAGGTATAATATGCAAAAATCAAGCTAGCTTCATTTAAAAAAAACGAACTCTAATCCTACCCCCTCCCTCCCCAGAAACCATGTCTCTGAACCTCAAGAAGCGAGAAATGCAGCAACCAAGAAATTAACATAGAATTTCTCTACACTGCTGCAGAGTCGAAGCAATTAACCTAGATCTCTGTAGCCTTAAAGGTAGCATCTACATGATAGAATGTATTTTAGAGCACATTAGAAACTAACACATAGAAACTGCGTGTGTTGGTTACCTTCAACATAGACAAATTAAATTAATAATAGCTAACCCCAACTCATCATTTAACTTTCCTAACATTTTCCTTTCCTAACAGTAGCAACGATCGCACAAGACAAAATGCATGAAAAGGGCCTGCAAAAAATCCAAGCTTTGCACGCTTCACCATCCATATTTTCAACATCAGTGACGAAGCTAATACTAATGCCAGCTAATGCTGTGAAACAGAACTGGGGCTGAAGGTTTTTTATCAAATGTTCTTTGAGAAATGTTAAGGGCTCTAAAGGAAACTCACCTGTATTTCATCCCAAACGTCTCCATTAGGTATGCAATCACTAAGGCAGCACTGGAAAGGTCAGATATAACAACTTTATAAATCCACTGCGCTGTTGATACATTTCAGCTAAGAAGCAATGTATCCCATACATTAATGTTCCACAATTCATTAGGCTTTTTTGGAATAAACAGTGTCAATCTAGTCATGTATCATGTACCAGACACTGGTACCAAAAACAGCCTTCTTGTTCAAGTTATCTGTTGTGGTGTTTCCACACAAACAACCAGGAGATGACAGGAGAAGGAAGGCAGGGAACTTTACCTTCTGGATATCCCTGCGTTACCATGAACTAGTACTTTTCCTGTGGAGAACACCAAAAGTATTGACTTAACTGTGTACCAGTATTAAGTATCCTCATAATAGTAATTTGATTTTTTAGTTTTCTGAACATTGTTGCATCATTACCTCCAGTATCTATAGAGCTATCGATAAATTCTTTAGTCTGTTGAGGACAGAATCAAATGAAAAGTTGTACATCAGTTATTAAAACAATTTGTTGTATTCTACAGCTATGTGGATACCAGTAAACAAGTCAAACAACTCACCATAGGGAAAAATCGTATTATATTTTCCACTGGATTGTCAGCAATATCTAAGACAAGGTATCTGAAAAAAAAGGAATGCAATATTATACATTATATTATATTATATATATGTCTAATATTGATTTGCATTAAACAAACAAGACCTACACAATGCATCAATGCTTAAAGCTTAATAAAAGAATGACTAATTTTCTTGATATGATCTTACCTAAATGTGTGTTGAAAATTAGGCTTAATAAAATTGGCTTCGATATCTTGGCGGACACATACAACATGTGTTACACCTTGACTCTCCAGATTTGGCAGCTGGAAATATAGGAGGGAGGAAGGAGATGACATGAGGCTGAACACTTAAGGACAATAATATATGGTTGTGTTGGTAATTCTTGTGTAACGTTCGGAAAGGTATACGTGTTTTTTGTAATTGTGCCAAATATTTGTACCTTGCTTTTCATTGCAGCAGAGTAGGGTCCTAAAAATAAGCCTGGGAGTATCTCCTGTAAATGAAACAACGTTAGCAAAATGTACTATCAACATTATTATACGTGGGATTCGTTAGTATAATTCACTAACTTGGGATTGTGTTCAGTAATTAAAGATCAAACATCTGAATAACCACGTTTGCTAATATAACGTAAGCCACAATACCAATACCAATACCAACGACTCGTTAGTAAATAAACAGAAAATAAATAGTGGGACCAATATCATTTGCCATGCAAAGATTTGCGATTGACAGTATTTAATGCAAGCAAGAATGAGTTCAACAGGACTTGGGAAGTACCTGCATCTCCCGCCTCATGGGGTAGGCCCAGTCCTGCAAGTGTGGAACATGGGATGGGGGTGAGAAATATTTCAGTTAGTGATTTTCATGGAGGGTGTGTGTCGATATGCTATGTGGCTAATGTCTGCAGGCTACAACATTAGCATGCTATAGACTAGACACAAATCTCAAACCTCGCTAAATGCATCTCATCTCAATTTTAGAAAACATCAAAACATTCCCAGGAATGGTAGGCGTTCAGCATCAACTTATTGTCATACGGCTACACTTGCAGGGAGCTAACATTAGCAACAGACACAGGGCAGTCCCCCATCATGCTATAGCTCCTGTCCACCCACTAGGATGTCCTCTTTGGACGACGGGAGAGACGGGAACCGAAGCTTGTTCTCCTCCTCCATCCTGGAGCTTGTTCGGGCGCCGGCGGCCCGGCTATACACACACGGTATGTTGTCGATGCACCTGGTGGCCGATTAGCTGAAACACGGTTGCTGCTGCGACTTGTTTTGAGACTCCACATGCATGTCCGCCATGCTGTCCTCTGACAGCTGTGTCACGTGATCAGTCCTCTCGACTCTCTCGACGAATGGTTGAGAAGCGCCGCGCCTCATGGTGAGGTCTCGCTGCAGCCTGAAGGACATGGACATCCAACCGTCCATGCATCCAACGTCCAAGTGCTGTCACGTGACGACAAGATGGCGGACGCGGTGAGACTCCTTAGCTGTGTCCCTATTCCTTTACGAATAGTCAAATCTCCTATCCTTTACTTAACCTTTGTGGAAAACGTCATCAGGTCAAGGAGAGTTGAAAATGTGCTTCCTTTCGAACATAGGAAAAGACAGCGCTGTTTAAAATGAATTCGACTCCACTTTTTTCCTAACCGACGTCATTGCGCGACGGGGAGTATTGCTGACCTCTAGCGTTTCTATGGTGGAACTACAGTTTTCCGAAGTTGGTCTCCAGGGGTTCTCAAAGTTTTGACAGCTGAGGGCCAATTTAGGAACCCAAAATTTGACTGAGGGCCGCCAAAGGAAAAAAATGTAGGCGGGTAACGCCGTCAGCATCCCAGTGGTGAAAAAAAAAAAAAAAAAAACATCACAAAACTGAGGTTCATCCTTTCAAAGTAATGTACATTCGGATTAAAACTAAGAAATAACAGGATTGAATTGAAAGCTACAGAGAGTCGACTTTTCTCTTTATATTTATTTATTTTTGTTAAAATTAATATTGATATAATAAAAAAAAAAAAGTACTGGCAGTGGCAATGATGGAAAAGTATAACAAAATGGGGAACGACTTCACGTGACAAATGAAGAAAGAGGGAACAGAAATTGTTTGCTTTGCAAAAAACGTCTGCATTTTTATTTTCTTGCGGTGTATATTGTGTGCTTAATAACCATCAATATATGATTTCATTTCGATTCAAATGATATGTTTCTTGTAATTGGTATCCATTATTATCAATTTTATTTTCTGCTCTTCTCTTCAAACAAACCAACAAGAAATAAAGAAATAAAGAAAAGACAAATATTATGTCTCCTCCATTTGGGACACTGCGCTTCCTCGGGATACCGAAGATAGGTGGTAGAGTTCCTCTTGCCATCTCTCTGCCCTCCTCCGTGAAATGAGCAAACCGTATGCAATGACTGCACACACACACACACACACACACACACACACACACACACACACACACACACACACACACACACACACACACACACACACACACACACAAAAATATTTTTTGTAGGTCATTGTTACGGTTGTGTTAATATTGTAATTCACAGCACATCTGCTTGAGAAGAACTATACCCTTCAGTACGGAGATTCTCCAACAAAGTGGAGCACCACCACTTCCTGAGATGTGTTATGTCATGCTGTGGAAGATAACAGTATATCAGTCAGAATTAACTTCCAAAGACTGCAATGAGAGTAGACTGTTTGTACTCGACTACATCATAATTTTGCATTAACTTTAGCCATTTCATTTTCGTATATTTTCCTTTATATATATTTGTATGTATCTAGTATACTATTTGAAATTTCGTTGAGGTTAATAAATTGCATGTAATTATAACTATTATCTGCTATCGTGGATAAATACGTTAGTTTAAGGCAGTGGCATCCCTATGCTGTTTTATTCAGGGCTAAAGCCTCGGACGGTATTTATTAGCCCTGAATATGATCTTTGGGAAAAAAATTAAAAGAATAAAATAAAAATATTCATAAACATTAGCCTAGTCTAGATAGACATAGTCCTTCTGGCAAGAGAATAAACAACAACCTGTTTACCACCTCGAGTGTATTAACCTTTCCTATCCCCAGTCAGATCTGTGCGCGTGTGTGTGTGTGTGTGTGTGTGTGTGTGTGTGTGTGTGTGTGTGTCAGTGTATTGTGTTGGCCCAGCCGCTGAGCAGTGCCCCACATGGCCACGTGGTGGCCACAAAGGCAGGCAAAGGCAGCCAAGGGGTGTGGTTCTGGATGGGAGGTACTACTCAGCAGCAGCTTACCCTGCACAGGTGCGCTGAGTTAGCCCTGCAATCAGAGGGCCCTTTTTTAACTCCACCAGAACAGGCTGAAGACAGACTGGCTGGAGGAGCGTGTGGAGACCAGAGACACGTTAGGCCAGTCTCGTGGTAAGAGGCCTGTGGCCAACCCTCTTGATCACTCCAAACCTAATCAATGAAGTTACGTTCAAGTGGACCGAAGAGCTGTTTTGTCGGTGTGTGTGAACTGTGTCGTGCTGAAACCCGACAGAAGGCCTGCAGCTGAAGAGGAACCCCAACGACTCCTAGAGGAAACCCAAGCCGAGCTAGGGCGAAGAGGTCAGGGACCACAGACCCCACTAACCTTGGACTATCTTTCTCTCTCTCTCTCTGGCCCCACCCCAGGAAGAGCCAGAAAGGGCACCCTGACGACAGCCGCCAACCCGGTGAAGATTTGAGTTGCCTTTTGCCCTCTCCCTTTTCCCCCTGCACCTTTTTATAAATAAATGACATAAGTTGATTTCACCGCAACCCCCGCTTCTGCCTGTTCTATTCTGATTGGTGATCCCACTGTTGTACCTCAGAGACCAGGCGCCCACAGTATGTGTATATGTGTAAGGTCTGCCTCACTTGTATTCATTTGCAATAACTTGAATGGAACTTTAGACATTTGGGGATAAGCAGCATAACGGTCAGGTAGCTATTTAAAGCTATAATAAACCGCGTATTTCGTTTATTTAAATAAAGCATTATGAAAAAGTTTGCATGCACAATAAAGCATACACATAAATTTGGCGCGCAGCATTTTCATTTTCACCCTGGGCTAAGCCCCGGATGTTTATGAAACCTATCCCCACCCAAAATCTATTCTCTTGAGTAGAGGTGATAAAAATGTGATGTGTGGAAGAGAGACGGAAGGAGAGGAGAAAAGGATTAGAGGGGAGAAGAAGAGTGAAAGAGTAGTATTTAGTGACCAGAACTGTATGGTGTGTGTGTGGGGGGTGGAGGGGGTATCTATATAGTTTGTATCTATATTAAGTTAATCTTTGGTGTGTGTCTATTTGGTGTGTTTATCTTTATGGTGTGTATCTATATGGTGTGTAACTATGGTGGATGTGTATCTGGGGCCTCATGTACTAAGGTTGCGTACGCACAAAAACGTGGCGTACGTCCTTTTCCACGCTCACGTTCAGATGTACAAAACGTGAAATGATCGTAAAACTGTGCGGTCCCCACGCCAGCTCCAGAGCTGTCGTACGCACGTTTCTACAGCTATTGTTCCTTTGGCGACACTTAGAGGTGACGCTGGGAAACTGGGAAAAAAGGTGAAAACAATGACTCAGAGTGATTTGCACATCAGAGACACACTAATGAACAATCAACACACCTTGCAATTATATGGGTGGCTATAAAAGCATGCGCAATGGATGAAGAAAATTGTTTTAAAAATGGCTGCGTTAGCGTTGTTAGAGGACATCGCAAATGGTCAAATCCGAAGGGCGCTGGAGACGCCGGGGCCGGGAGCAAACCGTGCCCTCTCCTTGCTTGTCTATTCAAAAATAAAAAAATTAAGTTCATAAACACGAGTCAAAGTCTTTAATATCCTGGCATCTTTACGCACGACTTATGTGTATTGCAAGCAGCCAATTGTATGACCAGTATAATTACAGCATTTATGACTTCAGCATATTTACCTTGGGGATGATCGGTGTCCCCTTCATGGGCTCCCACCACTCCGGTGAGAGCTGTGTCACCGATCAAAGCGGCCACTCTCAAATCGAAGGGGGAGAGTTCCCCCACTCCCGTCCCCCCACCTGTTGCGGTCACGCTTCGGCGGTGGGCAGAAACCCTCCGCTTCACCTCCACCTTGAGGTCTGACCACTTTTTTTTAATTTCAGAGTGTGTGCGCTGCTGAGACCCCACTGCATTGACGGCCTCGCAAACACACTCCCACTCACTTCTCTTTTGTTTTGCATTTATCCCTGTTGACAGGGTTCCAATAGCATATGCTTGCGCATTTCTACCTCGTGGAGCAAAATCTCGAGCTCAGACTCTGTGAAGTTTCGTTTTTTGCCTCTGTTCATGGTGCCAGGTGATCGGATTAAGAGGTGAATCTCAGGTCCAGAGGCCTATTTAAATGAAATTGCATATTTAAATGAGGGCGTGGACAGGGAGGAGTTTGGCACCTCGGCATGTGCGCTCAATTCCACGTTGATCGAGATGTACAAAAGAAACGTGCTTGGATCCATGCGTTCGCACACTTTGATACATCTGAATTTATTTGTGCGTAAGACAGTTTCTGGGTTTTGGCGTACGCCAAGTTTCAGTATGAAATCCACGCAAGTCTTAGTACATGAGGCCCCTGGTGTATACCTATGGTGTGTGCGTTGTGGCGTCCCGCCCCTTAAACCTCGGCCATGACGGGCCCGAGGTTTCATCCTGGACGGAAGATACTACCGTCACCCACCAGCTGGCGACGGAGAGCACCTACCGAACCCCAATCAGCGAGATGGGAGACACCTGGCTGGACAGCCAGGAAGAGTCTTTAAAAGGAGCATGAGGACTGACATTTGCGAGGAACGGGAGCCAGAGAGAAGGAAGCGCTCGGGTCCGCGAGCGGCTAGAGGCTCATGGAGACCCTAGAGACCGTGAGTATAATCTGTCTAAGATGTATGCAATAAATGCTGAGTGTGGCTTAACCCTCGCTTAAATGTGTGATTCATACCTGGAACCCGGCTCATTGGGGGAGCAGGGTGTGTGTGTGTGTGTGTGTGTGTGTGTGTGTGTGTGTGTGTGTGTGTGTGTGTGTGTGTGTGTGTGTGTGTGTGTGTGTGTGTGTGTGTGTGTGTGTGTGTGTGTGTGTGTGTGTGTGTGTGTGTGTGTGTGTGTGTGTGTGTGTGTGTGTGTGTGTGTGTGTGTGTGTACTCCAGTGTGTGTGTGTGTGTGTGGACTCCAGTGTGTGTGTGTGTGTGTGGACTCCAGTGTGTGTGTGTGTGGACTCCAGTGTGTGTGTGTGTGGACTCCAGTGTGTGTGTGTGTGGACTCCAGTGTGTGTGTGTGTGGACTCCAGTGTGTGTGTGTGTGGACTCCAGTGTGTGTGTGTGTGTACTCCAGTGTGTGTGTGTGTGTGTGTACTCCAGTGTGTGTGTGTGTGTACTCCAGTGTGTGTGTGTGTACTCCAGTGAGTGTGTGTGTGTGTGTGTGTGTGTGTGTACTCCAGTGAGTGTGTGTGTGTGGACTCCAGTGAGTGTGTGTGTGTGTGTGTGGACTCCAGTGAGTGTGTGTGTGTGTGTGTGGACTCCAGTGAGTGTGTGTGTGTGTGTGTGGACTCCAGTGAGTGTGTGTGTGTGTGTGTGGACTCCAGTGAGTGTGTGTGTGTGTGTGTGGACTCCAGTGAGTGTGTGTGTGTGTGTGTGGACTCCAGTGAGTGTGTGTGTGTGTGTGTGGACTCCAGTGAGTGTGTGTGTGTGTGTGTGGACTCCAGTGAGTGTGTGTGTGTGTGTGTGGACTCCAGTGAGTGTGTGTGTGTGTGTGTGGACTCCAGTGAGTGTGTGTGTGTGTGTGGACTCCAGTGAATGTGTGTGTGTGTGTGGACTCCAGTGAATGTGTGTGTGTGTGGACTCCAGTTTAACCAGTGAATGAGTCTCTCTGGTCACTTTGATGAAAGCTTCCTTCTCAAACACACACACTCACTTACGCACACAGTAAGGTGAATTGAATGAAGCCTTTTTTTGTTTTGAAGTATGAATCTAAATCAGTCAAATCAGACTCATCCCTTTAATTAAAATGAGGGAGGTCATTTAAGATCAAACACAGAGCTGAAATAGCCTCTCACTGTTGCCAAGAAGACCACAGGGCGCCGAACCTGCATTGAGTTTTACTAATTAGTTCACCTGCCGCAGCTCGGCTGCCAAGTGGTTTTCTTAATTAGTTAATTGGTTGCATCTGGTGCGTTTCACTTAAGAGGGAACCGGGCAGTACATTGGTGTGTTTGGCAGTGTAGCGTCTCCCAAACATATGTTGTGTTCACAGAAACCAGAACATGTGTGTACTGTTTTGTTGAGGTCTGTTGTGACTTATTTATCTTCTCTTCCTGTTTCACAGGTTAAAGACTTTTTGAAGTAAAGAGGAGCATCTCATCTGAACCTGATGTGAGTAGAATTGTGTAGCAAAGCACAACTGACGTGACTTGTATGTTGAATATAAATCACTGATAATGTGTGAAGGAAATTGGGGATTTTGGTGGTTTAACTCATTAGAAATTTGGACCATGAGTAAACTGTTCCTTCCTTCAAAGGTCTATCATGGATATTTAACTGCAGTTCTGTGAGTATCCCAACTTAACCATGAAGATGAACTGCAAACTGTAAGTCATTAATTTCTCATTACTCTTGGGCACATTGATGTATTTTGGCTTCCTGGTGAGTTAACCTGTTACCTGATTGCTGTTCTGAGTAGTAAGGATGTTTTATTGGTTCATGGGTTACTTAGGTGTTTGGTTGATGTTGGTTTTAATGATTTGTTAAAATGGTTACAGGCTCAAGTTATTGCAAGCTGGAGTAATGGGTTGGGTTCTGATAACATCAGTCTTCTTTCATTCTACTCTCCTGAGCTCTGCATCTTCATCACATGAGTGTTGCTTTACTGATGAGGGTGTGGTCTGAGTGAGCAGAGGTGCATACTGGGAAACAGAGCTTTCTGAAGTCTACAGGTCTGTAGACACGCCCCCTCAGGGGAAACCAAGTGTTTGAGAAACTGTCGTGACGTCAGTTACATGGACTGGAATGTTCTTAAAGATGGACACAAGGATTCAGAAGGAGAAACACCAGGGGGAGATGAGGGGGCTCCTCATCTCAACGACTAAAACACAACTTCAGTCTGACACAGAGAACCATGGAACACATTCAACAGTCCCCTCCAGGCATCGTGACTCCTCAGGAACAGTTTCATTTCCATGAAGGTCTTATTTGGGGCCATCCCCAGATGGATCGTGCACCTCAAGAGCCACCCCCCTCCACTGGGTGGTCTTCTGAACAGATGACCTCCTTCCTGTCCTCAGGCTGACTAAAGCTGCACTGTTTCCATCTCTGAAGGCCCCTCATTCAGGAAACCACTGGACTACAAAGACATGACTTCAGAGATGTTGAATCAACCTGGGACACATTTGGAGACGCCAAGCATAATCCATCACCAATGTGGGACGCCACTGAAGAATGTTGTAAATAATTTATGTCTCTGGAGACATTGGTTGTTCTGTTCTGGGTACCCTGGCAGGAGAGCTGGAGGTGGATGATGGAATGTTATTTGGCATGAGGTTTTTACCCTGCATGATTGTTTGGCCTTTTATGGCTCAGTGGTGTGTGTTTGGGTTTGAAATTAAATGGATGCGTCCGTCCGTCCGTCCGTGCGTGCGTGCGTGCCGCCGTCCGTCCGTCCGTCCGTGCGTGCGTGCCTCCCTCCGTCCGTCCGTGCGTGCGTGCGTGCGTCCGTCCGTGTCCCACTCACACCTGGCATGGGGTTCTACGTGCGTGTCCTGGGTTCAATGTGTGCGTGTCCGGCTTGCTTTGACAGTGATAATGTTCATACGGGGGTCTGTGTGATTGGCTTGGGATATTGGAATGGTCAAATAAATCATACCTGATGGACGGCCACACGTTTACTGAAGGGCCTCCAGTAGACATGAAGAGCCCTGAGCGACGCTCCGGAGCGATATCCAACACACTGGGCAGGAAGGAGAGTATCCAAATCAAGTGTAAAAGGATGCAAGCGGCGTGTTCAGATCAGTGACTTCCAACTAGGACTACACCAATCAGGATCAATGGAGGATGGACACCAAAAGGAATTCCACAAGGAGTCTGACGTTGGAAAGGGACCTAAATGGATATTCAAGATGACCTTCAGACCTGTAATGAGACGGCTCTTCCTACCTACCTGGCTGGATTGATGGAGAAGCCTGTGGATATTGTCTTGCTCTCAGTGCACGTCTTCACAGGCTGAACTGTATTTGTTTCGGACGGGACTAGCTGAACGATTGGTTCCCTTACATCAGAACCAATCCGGGAACTCCAGCTAGTGCGCTCTTCGAGCTGAAGTTGTGCTCTTCAGCTGAGGAGGTAAGGAAACCTTCACTGGGGCTTCAAGATGTAAAGAGGAGAATGTTTCAAAGTGTTCCATGGTACTCTGATGAAGCCCGTTGTTGTGTTCCACTGGCTGAGAGTAATAACCCACACATCTTCATCTTGGCCTTTCTCCTCTGAGAATCCTGGCGCCATCTTGAAGGATATTCCAGCTCATGTAACTGATGTCACGGCAGATTCTCAAACACTTGGTTTCTCCTGAGGGGCGTGTCTATAGAACTGAAGACTTCAGACAGCACTGTATCCCAGCATGCATCTCTGCTCACTCAGACCCCACCCCCATGAGTAGGATGCAATACTCTAGTGATGGAGATGTAGAGTTTTATAAGTAACGAGGGAGCAGACTAAGGTGATTAGAACACAATGGCATGTCAAGTCTGTAAATCTTTAAACCATAAAGATGGTTGGATAGTTCAGGAATTGGGCTTCTTTTTATTATGGGCAGTCCTTTCACTCAGATGCCCACTGGAGCTGTACATGTGTTGGCTGGCTGGCATGATTTGCTGTTGGTGATGAGGCGGTCAGGATGACGTTGCAGGGCTTTGGTCGGCTCTCTGTGAGCTCAACGTTTAGATTTGCTCTGTATGGTTTGTACCCTGAATAATCTAGATAATTGTAAAATGTAGACACGGTTTTGTATTGAATGATTCCAGGATTTTAGGTTTAAAGTTGTTGTGGGACGTACATGGTAGTTTGGTTCTTCGTACGGTTTTGAGTGATACAACTTGTACACACTGGGTGCATAATAATGTAAATGTAATGTAATGACCAACAGCAACAAACAGATCTCCTCAAGGTAAGTCTGTTGGCTGTGTTTTAATGAAGACCATCGCTGGACTTCAGGATCTTCCTCCGTTCAGCTCAAGGTGAGGCGCTGGTTCTGTTTTTTCTTTGGTTGGTTCCGGCCCGGAATGTTCCGCCGGAACATTCCGGCCGAACATTTGTGCTTCCCGCCGTGGAAGGTTCTGAGTGCGATCACTTGATTTAGTCCCAATGGTTAGCATAGAACGTTGTAGTCTTGACAACCATAACAAACCATCTGGCAGTTAGTTGGACGGGAGTCCCCTGAGGGAATCTGGCGGAACGTTCTGGATTGTATTTGCATAACCTCGAGCCGTTGGCAACGGAAACAAATTTTCAGGCGGTTTCCATTGGGAATTGTTGCCCCCTATCTTAAACAACTTAAGTTAGATATTAAATACATACTGACACGTACGTCGTACAATATGTTAATTTCCGATGGTTGCGCCGTACTTTTAACCACGATGACGTGACGGGACTCTCACTGCGTACAAAACAGCGTTCTACTTGCGGGCCCATTTTTTACATCAGGGAAGGCTGAAAATCATTTCAAGGTGGAAGATAATTTGACATTTCTTCAACGGAACCCAGCACCTGAATATGGTATATTTGAGTATATTTTATTTAATATCGATACTGCTTAGTGTTCTTTGTTACTTCAGCTTTTGTACGTTCTAAATATCTGCTGTCATTAATTGCCACAGAAGTTAAACCCTACCCAATGGAATGACGTTAAACAACGACTTTGGTACAGAGTTACCAACTGGATAATATCAAAGCTAAAATAATGGCCGTCATTCCCACATGTTACAGTAGAAGATACTCTAGAACTGTACAAGGTTAAAAAGGTAACATGTAGTTTGTCCCAAGGTGTCTGCCTCCTCACCCAGAGCAAGACCTCCACCTCCTCACCCAGAGCAAGACCTCCACCTCCTCCCCCAGAGCCAGACCGCCACTTCCTGTCAGAAGTCCTCCAGAACAGGTCAGTGCTCTGTGTGAGTAGAGTCTTCTCAAGTTAGTTTCAATGCATGGCCTGAACCACTTCTTTAAACTTGTGGACTGCTCTGTCTTCATTCCCAGAAACGGGATGCTCATGTCTGGTTTAAGTCTTCTCTAGCCTTGAGTTATAAAATAATAGTTCAATTAATTGTGTAACTCTGTTTCGGATGAGTCAATTAAGTTTATTGTTGGGCAAATGCTGATATAAACCTGCTGCTGTAGCTGAAAGGCGAGGCTGAGAGGCTGGGGACCGGAGGCTTGTGGTGCCAGGGTGGACCGGAGACTGATGCTGGAGCCCAGGAGCCTGCAGCACCGGACCAGAGGGTAACCATCACCAAGCTCATCTGAAACATTAAAATCCACGGTAGTTTAGGTCTGGTTTTGATCATCTCATGACTTTAATTCTGTGCCAAGCTGTGATTTGAGTTAATTCATACGGGGGTTATGCAAGAGTCATATGAGCCATTAATGTTACTAGTGCTGCTACAACCGTTGTGGATGAATTGCTGACCGCGACAATCTGCAGACGTTGTCTAATTTAAGTGTTTAAATTTGTCTTACATTTTACAAGTGAACCTCAGATGCAGGAGGTGGGGTGTGTTGCGTCCCCAGGTGATTTACTGCTGAGACCAACTGTGTTTGTAACCAGACCAGTAATCCATGGCTGAAGGAGCTGATGGAGGTGCCGTGCTGAAGGAGATGATGGAGGAGCCGTGCTGAAGGAGCAGCCGTGCTGAAGGAGCTGGGCTGGTGAAGGAGCTGGTGGAGGAGCTGGTGGAGGGCCTGCCTGGTGAATGACGTCAGTCGTGGGGTAGATAGTGCCTGACTCTGAAGTGATCATCACACTCACTGCCACTTCTCGTAGAATACTGCTATCACAAACTACCGGCGTTTGTACCATATATACCAGACGACTACATCTGTTTTACCACATGTTGAAGCAAGCCTTCCGCTGTTTGTTCCAGACCACGACTTTGTCTGAGGAGAGCTGATGGAGGAGCTGAGACGCTGGAGGACAACTAGGAATCGACCAACAAGGATTCCTCGTAAGTTTGTATTTACTTAAAGGTCCCATGACATGAAAATCTCACTTTATGAGGTTTTCTAACATAAATATGAGTTCTCCTAGCCTGCCTATGGTCCCCCAATGGCTAAAACTTGCGTTTGGTGTAAAACGAGCACTAGCTGTTCTGCTCGCCTTTGAAAAAACGGAGGCTCAAGTGCGCTGATTTGGAATGTCTGTATTCATGACGTCACCAAGAATCTCAGCTCCTCCCCTTTCTCTGCCTGGCCCGCCCAGAGACGTTGGCCCGCCAATGAGACTCGACTGTGTGTGTGTGTGTGTGTGTGTGTGTGTGTTACACACTGTAACGCTAGTGTTTCTTGTCGGTTCTTTGACGTGTCTTGTATTTCCACAACGAGACTGTTGTGGGGGTTATCTGAGCCATGGTTGAGAAGGAATTGGGGGCTTTGACTCGCTGAAGTACATGAACTGCGACATGCCGCCGGTTGCCGCCGGGCAGCCGGCAGCAGGCAGCGCGCGGTTCAGTCGACTTCAGGTTGATGTGAAAGTGGAAAAACCAGAGACGTTGCAGAACCCGACAAAGTCGTTTGTGATTCATAATATCGTCTGGAGGCGCACACAGCTTTTGGCCGTGATAATATGTATTAAATGATATAGATTTCTATGTATTATATGATATTATTTAGATATAGAGCTCCAGGACTGTAACGCAAGTGTTGTACACTTCCTTGTTATTTGGATAACCGTTCTGCTTTTGGTGTTATGGCGCATTAAACGTCGGACTCTCGTCTCTGGTATTTCTACAACGAGACTCGTATTGGGGGTTATCTCAGCCAAGGTTGAGAATGAATTGGGGGGAAATAACTTTGACTCCCTCAAGAACATGAACCACGACATGGAGGAGAAAGGGATTGTTGGCGGCGAATGTCTCCTGCTTGAGACCCGCTGAGGGACCACCGCCGGAGGCGGAGGTGCCTAAGCGAAGCGCTGCCCGGCAACGATCCCTTTCTCCTCCTTGTCGCGGTTCAGTCTACTTCACATTGATGAGGACGTTGAAGAACCAGGCGGTCGTTTGAGATTCATAATATCGGCTCACACAGCTATGGCCGTGATAATATATATTATATGATATAGATATCTATGTAGGCTATATGATAATATTTAGATATAGAGCTCCAGGACTCCAGTGTGTTCTAGAATATTTACAGAACACGGCTAAAGGCTGTGCGCCTCGCCATTGCGATACATCCACTGTAAAGAGCGCATGGTACCGTGGCTGCAAGCTGCTCAGGGCCACACCCCCACCCTCCTCCTTGACCCGCCCCGCTCCTCCTCATTTGCATTATAGCTACAGACACCAAAACAGCGCATTTGGGGGAAGCTCAATGTGCGACTGGCTCGGAGTGGCTGTAACTCTGCACCACGGCTGAATTTCGGGAACGTCTTTGAATACTGTGTTAGTTGCCCACTAATACCTATATTAAAGAATACATAAAATAGCATGTCATGGGACCTTTAACATGGTTGACTTAAAGGGCAACATACAGCTGTTACTTTGACATGCGATAACCAACTACCGCTGTGTTTTCTTACTAGAACGTGTTTCTGGAGCGGAGGCGAGTTGGTAGGGGAGCCGTGAATCTGGAGGATGACCATCCCTCTACCAACAAGGATTGTAAGTCTGTATTAACCTAACAAAGTGGAAATAAAGGGCTTTAAAATAAGACAAACTACATGTTGTCACTGACGTGACTTGAATGTTGAATATAAATTACTGATAATGTGTGAAGGAAATCTGGGATTGTGGTGGTTTAACTCATTTTAAATTTAAACAATGATTCTACCTTAAAGTAACATTTTAGAGACTATACATTCAAAGTAAGAGGTAAATCACTCTTGACTTATGACAGTCAATTAATTAGTATAAATTGTATCAAAAAGCTGGATTAGTTAATTATCATAATCATTATTTAAAAGTTGGATGATCCCAAAAGCCCTGAATTGGTATCGTCGTTCATCTGATTTAATGGAGATGGTAGATGTTGAACTGTGGGACGGTGGCCAAGTTTGGGGACCATGAGAAAACTGTTCCTTCCTTCAAAGGTCTATCATGGATATTCAACTGCAGTTCTGTGAGTATCCCAACTTAACCATGAAGATGAACTGCAAACTGTAAGTCATAAGTTTCTCATTACTCTTGGGCACATTGATGTATTTTGGCTTCCTGGTGAGTTAGCCCGTAACCTCACGGTTGTTCTGAGTAGTGAGGATGTTTTATTGGTTCATGGGTTACTTAGGTGTTTGGTTTATGTTGGTTTTAATGATTTTTTAAAATGGTTACAGGCTCCAAGTTATTGTTGTAAGCTGGAGTAATGGGTTGGGTTCTGATAACATCAGTCTTCTTTTCAGCTACTCTCCTGAGCTCTGCATCTTCATCACATGAGTGTTGCTTTACTGATGAGGGTGTGGTCTGAGTGAGCAGAGGTGCATACTGGGATACAGAGCTGTCTGAGGTCTACAGGTCTGTAGACACGCCCCCTCAGGGGAAACCAAGTGTTTGAGAAACCGTCGTGACGTCGGTTACATGGACTGGAATGTTCTTTAAAATGGACTCAGGGATTCAGAAGGAGAAACACCAGGGGGAGATGAGGGGGCTCCTCATCTCAACGACTAAAACACAACTTCAGTCTGACACAGAACCATGGAACACATTCAACAGTCTCCTCCAGGCATCCATGAAGCTCTTATTTGGGGCCATCCCTATATGGATCCTGCTCCTCAAGAGCCACCCCCCCTCCACTGGGTGGTCTTCTGAACAGATGACCTCTTTCCTGTCCTCAGGCTGACTAAAGCTGCACCGTTTCCATCTCTGAAGGCCCCTCATTCAGGAAACCACTGGACTACAAAGACATGACTTCAGAGACGTTGAATCAACCTGGGACACATTTGGAGACGCCAAGCATAATCCATCACCAATGTGGGACGCCACTGAAGAATGTTGTAAATAATTTACGTCTCTGGAGACATTGGTTGTTCTGTTCTGGGTGCCCTGGCAGGAGAGCTGGGGGTGGATGATGGAATGTAATTTGGCATGAGGTTTTTACCCTGCATGATTGTTTGGCCTTTTATGGCTCAGTGGTGTGTGTGTTTGGGTTTGAAATTAAATGGATGCGTCCGTGCGTGCGTGCGTCCGTCCGTCCGTGCGTCCGTCCGTGCGTGCGTCCGTCCGTTCGTGCGTGCGTGCGTGTCTCCGTCCGTGCGTGCGTGCGTGCCTCCGTCCGTCCGTCCGTCCGTGTCCCACTCACACCTGGCATGGGGTTCTACGTGCGTGTCCTGGGTTCAATGTGTGCGTGTCCGGCTTGCTTTGACAGTGATAATGTTCATACGGGGGTCTGTGTGATTGGCTTGGGATATTGGAATGGTCAAATAAATCATACCTGATGGACGGCCACACGTTTACTGAAGGGCCTCCAGTAGACATGAAGAGCCCTGAGCGACGCTCCGGAGCGATATCCAACACACTGGGCAGGAAGGAGAGTATCCAAATCAAGTGTAAAAGAATGCAAGCGGCGTGTTCAGATCAGTGACTTCCAACTAGGACTACACCAATCAGGATCAATGGAGGATGGACACCAAAAGGAATTCCACAAGGAGTCTGACGTTGGAAAGGGACCTAAATGGATATTCAAGATGACCTTCAGACCTGTAATGAGACGGCTCTTCCTACCTACCTGGCTGGATTGATGGAGAGGCCTGTGGATATTGTCTTGCTCTCGGTGCACGTCTTCTCAGGCTGAACTGTATTTGTTTCGGACGGGACTAGCTGAACGATTGGTTCCCTTACATCAGAACCAATCCGGGAACTCCAGCTAGTGCGCTCTTCGAGCTGAAGTTGTGCTCTTCAGCTGAGCGGGTAAGGAAACCTTCACTGGGGCTTCAAGGTGTAAAGAGGAGAATGTTTCAAAGTGTTCCATGGTACTCTGATAAGGACCGTTGTTGTGTTCCACTGGCTGAGAGGAAGAACCCTCACATCTTCCTCTTGGCCTTTCTCCTCTGAGATTCCTGGCGCCATCTTGAAGGATATTCCAGCTCATGTAGCTGATGTCACGACAGATTCTCAAACACTTGGTTTCTCCTGAGGGGCGTGTCTATAGAACTGAAGACTTCAGACAGCACTGTATCCCAGCATGCATCTCTGCTCACTCAGACCACACCCCCATGAGTAGGATGCAACATTCTAGTGATGGAGACATAGTTTTATAAGTAACGAGGGAGCAGACAAAGGTGATTGGAACACAATGGCATGTCAAGTCTGTAAATCTTTAAACCATGAAGATGGTTGGATAGTTCAAGAATTGGGCTTCTATTTATTATTATTTTTGTTATGGTTTGTACCCTGAATAATCTAGATAATTTTAAAAGGTAGACACGGTTTTGTATTGAATGATTCCATTGTTCGTAGGCAAGGATTTGAGGTTTTAAGTTGTTGTGGGACGTACATGGTAGTTTGGTTCTTCGTATGGTTTCGAGTGGTATAACGTATACACACTGGGTGCATTATAATGTAAAGGTACACTGAATAGTAGTAATGACCAACAGCAATAAACAGATCTCCTAAAGGTAAGTCTGTTGGCTGTGTTTTAATGAAGACCATCGCTGGACTTCAGGATCTTCCTCCGTTCAGCTCAAGGTGAGGCGCTGGTTCTGTTTTTTCTTTGGTTGGTTCCGGCCGGAATGTTCGGATTCCAGTCGGACAGTTTGTGCTTCCCGCCGTGGAAGGTTCTGAGTGCGGTCACTTGATCTAGTCCCCAGAACGTTGTAGTCTTGACAACCATTAGAAACCACCTGGCAGTTAGTTGGACGGGAGTCCCCTTAGGGAATCTGGCTGAACATTCTGGATTGTATTTGCGTAACCTCGAGCCGTTACCAACGGAAACTATTTTTCAGTCGGTTTCCATTGGGAATTTTTGCCCCTTATCTTAAACAACTTAAGTTTGATATTAAATACATACTGACACGTACGTTGTATAATATGTTGATAATTTAGAATGGCTGCGCCGTACTTTTAACCACGTTGACGGGACTCTCGCTGCGTACAAAACGGCGTTCTACTTGCGGGCCCATTTTTGACATCAGTGAAGGCTGAAAATCATTTCAAGGTGGAAGACAATTTGACATTTCTTCAACGGAAACCAGCACCTGAATATGGCTGAGTAAATTTGATTTAATATCGATACTGCTTAGTGTTCTTTGTTACTTCAGCTTTTGTACGTTCTAAATATCTGCTGTCATTAATTGCCATAGAAGTTAAACCCTACCCAATGGAATGACGTTAAACGACTTTGGTGCAGAGTTACCAACTGGATAATATCAAAGCTAAAATAATGGCCGTCATTCCCACATGCTACAGTAGAAGATACGCTAGAACTGTACAAGGTTAAAAATGTAACATGTAGTTTGTCTCAAGGTGTCTGCCTCCTCACCCAGAGCAAGACCTCCACCTCCTCACCCACAGCCAGACTCCACCTCCTGTCAGAAGTCCTCCAGAACAGGTCAGTGCTCTGGTGTGTGTGTAGAGTCTTCTCAGGTCAGTTTCAATGCATGGCCTGAACTACTTCTTTAAACTTGTGGACTGCTCTGTCTTCATTCCCAAAAACGGGATGCTCACGTCTGGTCTCAAGTCTTTTCTAGCCTTGAGTTATAAAATAATAGTGCAATTAATTGTTACTCTGTTTGAAGCAGCTGATGGAGGAGTCGTGCTGAAGGCCCCGCCTTGTGGAGGAGCTGGTGGAGGCCCTGCCTGGTGAAGGACGTCTGTCGTGGGGTAGATGGAGCTTGACTCTGAAGTGATCATCACACTCACTGCCACTTCTCGTAGAATACTGCTACCACAAACTACCGGCATTTGTAACATATATACCGGACGACTACATCTGTTTTACCACATGTTGAAGCAAGACTTCCGCTGTTTGTTCCAGAACAGGACTGTCTGAGGAGAGCTGCTGGAGGAGCTGAGATGCTGGAGGACGACTAGGAATCGACCAACAAGGATTCCTCGTAAGTTTGTATTTACTTGCATGGTTGACTTAAAGGGCAACATACAGCTGTCACTTAGACATGCGTTAACCAACTACCGCTGTGTTTTCTTGCTAGAACGTGTTTCTGGAGCGGAGGCGAGCTGGTAGGGGAGCCGTGAATCTGGAGGATGACCATCACTCTACCAACAAGGATTGTAAGTTTGTATTAACCATACAAACTGGAAATATAGGGCTTAAAAATTAGACAAACTACATGGTTGTTACCAGACTTTAGGGCAAGACTCGCGCGGTTTGTTCCAGACCAGGACTCTGGCTGAGGAGAGCTGATGGAGGAGCCAAGACTCTGGAGGACGACATCGCTCCACCAACCAGGTTCCTCGTAAGTTTGCCTAAAATAAACAGAGTGGATTCGTTGTAACAAAGGATTAGTTTGTCCAGTACAAGTTACGGCATACTATTGTGGTTGTTTACCAGATAAACTACAGCTGCTACTTTGTTACGTGCCATTAGAGCCCAACTACTCCTGTGTTTGTGACCTTACATTAGAGACAAACTACTACTGTGTTTGTTACCTGATATTGGAGCCCAATTACTACTGTTTGTTACCTTTCATTAGAGACAAATTACGTTTGTAACCAGACCAGGAATCTGGAGGACTGATGAAGAAGCCGTACATCTGGAAGGCAAATCCTGAGGACCACCAGGACTCTACCATCAAAGATTCCTCGTAAGTTTGCATTATCTGGACATAGTGGAATGGGTTGGGGTTCAACTCTCAAACCAATCGTGCCGGGTTCAAGTCCTCAGAATACAGTGAGGCGTCCTTGAGCAAGGCGCCCTAAAGCCTGCCTGCTCCTTAATGACTTATCTTTGGTTCAGATAATGTTGCATCTTTTGAATATTGAACCTAATCAACGTCCTTGTTTGGTCGGGGGTAGATGCACCTGAGCTAAACCCGCCCTGATCCTGACATCCTGCTGGTTCTGTCACCTCAGTTCATCCGAGCCTCATCCTCCAGAAGACCTGCTCAGCTCAGCAGTCTGAGGCTGACGGATCAATGACCTCCAGTGGGAGTGATCTTCTTGATCCCACATGTAACCGTGTGCTTCCACACGCCTTTCCCTCACGTCTGTCACTAACCTCACTACTTCACTACTCTCTACTGCTTCCTCTTTTCTTCCTTCTCTGTGGTTCAAACCTTTACACTGAAGGCGCGTCTTCCTGCCCTCAGAGGGTTTAGCATTAGGGTTGAGAGTCAGGGTTTAGAGTCAGGGACAGAGCTGGTTAGGGAGGACTGCTTTTACACAAACCTCTTCACTTGCTTTCGGAATTGTGGTGACATTTTGAAAAGATTCATTTGGGAAAATGTTTTCCTCTGCTTTCCTTTACAAAATTGTATTAAACTTCTGTCAAGTGTTTTTGTTTATGCATTAAAATCCCACATTGACTTCTACATGTTTGGTGCGGTTCATTTAATTGTACTTTAACTTGGTTAATGTCAAGCTAAACTCCTGCAATACATTTAATAGACATGATTGTTACTCAGCAATGTTCACATAATCCATTTTGTAAAAATATGAAACCTCCATATTACTACTAAATTCAAGCCTATTCATGTATTTAACAATGTACATACTGCCCCGCAGGCTATTCTCTGCTACTACAACACGTTCAATCCACCAAACCGTCTCACATCAACGTACTATAGCTACGTTGGTTCAAACGGAAAATGTAGTTTGGTGTGAGACTGTTGTCCAGCAGAGAGAGCTGTCATACCCCTTAATTATAAATGTAAATGTCTGTGTATTTACATTTTAAAATGTTCATGGGCTGGTCTAGTTTGTCTTCAAATAACTCTGCTTCAAGCGGCGGGATTGGTCGAAACATATGAAGTGAAAGAAATAAAAGCCCAGTTCACCAGATCTGAGGTCAGCTGCGGTCAGATTTTGGATCATGGATGTATTGAGTGAACGACGTCTGAGCTAAATATTAACCACCTAGAACTTAGTTTCCTGGAGCTCGGAGGACGGCAGGACTAGTGTTTACCTGGTCGATTAGGCCCTGAACGCATACCCTGAACCCAGACATCTTAATCACAGACCCTGTGTTTAATTAGCCCCGAATATAATTTTTGGGTTAAAAAAATAATTAAAAGTACAAATATTTATACATTTTTATAAGTAGTAGCCTAGTCTAGGTAGTCCTTCTGGACCATGAGCTATAATGTCGCGAGACATTATAGCTCATGGTCGCTACCCGTACTACTACTATGATACAATGAATAAGAGAGTGGATTAACTAGTAGATGGCTGAGATCAGAGCTATTTTAGAGTGATGTGTAAATGGATCTGGGTGAGTTGAATGTACTTGAAATGTACACATAATTAAGCCTCTCAATCTTATTTGTAGGCAAAGTACGGAAATCAACATTGTTTTAACTGTGGCGCAGTGCCACTGAATGTGTTGTACAAAATAAACAACAAAAAAATCGATTCTAGTATACTTTTAATAGTATGACATATAGAAAGAGTTCATTAAGCATTTTCAAATTTCTTGAGTAGCAGTGATCATGTTAATAAGTAATTTGTATTTTTTCCTAAAGTATTTTCATTTGAATGTTCAACCCATTGTGAAACCTCTGTTAGAGTCCACTCTTTACCTAACAGGATGCTTCTGTTTATTATAGTTTTCTTTAAGTCATTTACTGTTTTATCCAGATCATATCAGAATTTATTATTTGGTATTAATTTCAGTCAACCCAAACATAGCTTAGCTAAATACCGCGTCTAATAGATTGCATACAGTGACAACATTATTGTCAAAATTGAATGTTGCAAATAGTTACCTATTTATATATCTGCATTTGAATAAGTGCCTCTTTATGTTTTGATTATATATAACTTCCTTTCCTTTAATTAATGGATATAACATGGGCACATTTCAGTTAAATATCAATGTTTTTAGTTTTTCTAATGGTTTCATGAAGTGTGCCATGTTGTTTTATCACTATTTCCTACCTTATGTTAAAACCTTATGTGCTGCTTTATTGTAACTGGCTGGAGTTGCAGCACTTTTTCTTGGCTTTCTGTATTATTCATAAACCTGAACTTGAAAATGTGAAACTTTAATATCAACAATAAGCAAAACAAAAACTGCTGAAACACAACTGATTGCCTTGTATAAGTGTACGACAGAACCAATCTATATATCATTTGTTTTTATGGAACTGTTGAATTTAGAACCGTTATTAACTTGTTTTACTAGACTACGTCCAACAACCGGCTCAAGCAGGACTTTTTGTGCAGAATGTTCCACAGTGAAGCAACTACATAGTGTATCCAACACGGTTTGCCTCTTTACTTAGTAAATGCAGGTACGGATGAGTATGTGAAATATCCATTGATCAGCTCAAATCTAATGACACTCAAGTGCTTAATTTCCTATATTACTTAGGTTTGATTTAAATGTGGATAATCTTTTAAGAAGGCCTGAGAGTTAGTAATTCTTCTCAAACATTTCACAATTATGATGGCCATGCATCTCCCCCTCATAACCCAGGTCAGGTTCGGTAACTAAGCAGTCACTTCTTTCTCTCTCTTCTCCAGTCCCGCTCATGTACACACTCACTATCTTTAGATGCATTCCTTATCCTGCCCACAATCGGATGGACGACAATAATCTTAGATCAATGAACATTATCATGCGTTATATCTGCAGGTATGCTTCCTATTCCATGTGAACTATGGAATGTTGCATCAGGCTGTTATAGTATAAGCAATGTCTAATGCAATGGGATATAGCAGTCCAGAATCTAAGCGAGTCACATGAAAGTTTCAGAGTTAAACACAATACATACAAATGCATGCAATGAAACATGTCTGCTGTGTGTATGTGGGGGACAGTTTGTATTAAAGGGGACATATTATACCACCAGGTGTGAGTGTGATTAGCCTTACAAGCCGTTTCGAAAATCTGCCCCATATGACATCAGTAGTGGGCGTGTCCAGCTAGATCTGCGCTGGATAGATGAGCATTGTTTACTTCAGTCCACAGGGTAGGCTGGTAGACTGATCTATCCAGCACAGATCTAGGTGGACACGCCCACAAGTGATGTCATATGGGGCAGATTTTCGAAACGGCTTGTAAGGCTAATCATACTCACACCTGGTGGGATAATATGTCCCCTTTAATGCACTTCACACATCAGAACACGACACTGACTGTATGCTGTAGCAGCAATAACTTGAAATGGAAAATATATAATCAGTAAACTACCAATGTGTCAGTAATAATAAAAATCCTTGATAATCACAGATTTTCACTCTTTCACAATGTTTAGCTGGTCTAATCTTCATATTATTTCAGACATGAGTGTTTGTTTATTTGTTCCCCCCCCCCCCCCCCCCCCCCCCCCTCAGTTTCTATGACAACATGATTAGGACCCTGATGAGCTTCTCCCACCTCCCTACTGCCGTGGCGTCGCTTTAACAGCGATAGAACAGTTTTCCACAGCTCCTTCTGGAAGCATTGAGAAGATCCCTGTCGCCAATCCTAATACTCAATAAAATGTAGAAAGACAGGGAGCTGTCTTTCTAGGTCACTTTCGAAATTCTGAAAATGTATTTATTGTTCTTCCTATACATTCTCATGCACATATATATCAATTAGTTTCCCTAAAATAATATCACATATTGAAGGACAGTGCAGTGGTTAGGGTATTTCACTCTTTGAGGGTTCGAAAGGGTTTGGGTTTGCAGCTACATGTTTGTACATCCTTGAGCAGGATGCCCCCCACCTAGTCCTTAGGACACGTCTCTACAGTTCACTGTAGATGGCCCCCCTCCTACACCCAGTCCTTAGGACATGTCTCTACAGTTCACTGTAGATGGCTCTGGATAAACACATCTGCCATATGAATCAATGGTGAATACTTTGTATTACTGGTTGGACTGTTGGTTGGTTATCACTGCTTTACTCGATATAGTCATCCTGTGTTCATTGCGACCCTAACAATCTCAGTGCCTAAGATAAAAGCAAAGAAAGACAGTTTAGATATAAATATATCCAAAGATATCCAACCTACATTTAGAAGAGGGAAAAATAAATAATCCTGGCTCTGCATAAAGATATTTAAAACAAATAATGTATCTTGGGAAGGAGACTAGTAGAAAGCTAATTTCATACATTCTAGATGATTTACTTAAGTTACAAATGAAACTCGAGTGAACACAAATTAAATGTACGGTAATGTAAGTGACTGGAATAAATATAGTCCACCCAACTCTATAATTATTCCATATATTTACCATGTACAATTCAAAACAAAGGACATGTGTGCCTACAAATGAATGACAAAAGTGTGCGTTGATTCATTCGTAAAAACAGCAAACAAAAATACAAAAAAAAAAATCATTTTAATTTATTAATGAATTGCATTTAAACAGATGCGATGTTCGACACTAGATGGCAGTCAAACATCACATTTTAACGCCTTGGAACCACAGATGAAGGCTATGGCTTGGGGCCCTTAGGACCAGGACCCTTAGGACTATTCAAATCGGATGATCATGGATTTATGTTAATTACAGTGTCCAATAGAGATAATGTAAAGCAACATTTGCTAACTTTAAATCTCACTGTAACCAACGTGTTGGTCACATGATCAGTTTATAAAAGCCTTGAAGCTTTAATTAAGGGATGTTTGTGTGCAGTTTCCTTTTTATAGCCTACAAACAACTTCCATATCAGCAATTACATTTTCTTATTCAGTGTTTACAATAAATGCACCTTTTATGAGTTCTTTACAAAGGCAGGACCTGACTATTTTGAAAGTATTTTTCTAATTAAATCTGAAAGGATAATTAAGTCCTAAGAAAATACAACTCACAATTGAAATGAGTTTGCGTTGGGTCCTTATGTTGTATGTGCACTGCAGTCTGGATCATGCAAGACTTCCCCCCCCCCCCCCCACACACACACACACACACACACACACACACACACACACACACACACACACACACACACACACACACACACACACACACACACACACACACACACACACACACACACACACACACACACACCTCTCTTCCTCTCTCTGTCTGACACCCTCTCTGTCTCCTCCCTCTCTCGCCCTGTGGCTGGTTATTGAGTCTGTAGCCGAGGCTCACAGCATTATTACCAAATTACTGATTGCGGGCATAAAGCGATACAAATTAGGGGGTTCGGCCCCTGACAGTAAGCGGGTCGGGTGTAATGGGCGAGAAGCGTTACGTAGGCGGTCTTAATTGTGTGTTTACCACACTATTTATTGGAGAGCATTCCTCCCAGGGCTGCTAGCTTGATGAGCTAGGCTGTGTTCTCTGGCCATCGGCTTGTTTTGGACCCATCAATCGTGGTTCATTAAGGAAACACTATACATGAAGGGAGGGCAGGCATGGTTTGTCTTCCAGCTCGAGGGAGACGCAGACACGCACCGACACAGTATTAGAGCTCAGATGGTTTGGGTTTTAGTTTTCTCCCCACATTAGGTTATCTGGGTATGAATGAGTGGGAAATATAGAGATGTCTGATAGTATTTTGCACGTTTAAGAGTTGCTGTCTAGACTAGAGTTAGAAGGGTTGGGAAGATGTTGTATCATGGAGGACTATGTATTACCTATTGGTGGTGTGTGAAGTGGCTGCTACAGGAAGGTTTTAATGGGATGGCCTGCATGGGACGAGCTGTTGTATTACCAACCACTGACCAATAAGCCAATAAGGTGGACGAATGGATTGTTAAGCATGTTTTTGGGATGAAAAGGCCTGAAAGTTGTAAAATGTTTTACGTTTTACCAGTCTCTTGCACTACTGTGCTCCATGTTGGAAAAACCGTCAATTTTTCTTTCCGCACAGCACCAGGCCTGATGATGGAATTAGACTGGATGTTTGGTTGGTGATACTCTTAAATAACCGTGAACATATCATAACCTAAGCTTATCAAAAGTCATGTCACGATTAAGTCATTGTTTGACTTTGTTTAGTTTTCATTCTCCACCTGTCCAACAGAGGTCCTTAGACTTTTAACTTTACTTCACAGATCAGTCCTCCCCACATATATCTGTTTACTTCCTTGTTTCACTTGTCACAAAGTATTGTTGTCGGTGCATTTATATCCTTGATTTCCAAAGATAAATATTTTCGGTGCCAGTCCTTGGAACTGGGATTTTGAGTTTTTTCTTATATATAATTGTTGTTACATTCCCTTGAGATCTCGTTTTCATACGAGTCCTTTCCCTGCTGCTCTGCTAGTTATAAGTGTAACAGATCATGACACAACAAACCGACCACAACCATGGAACCAGCAGATGGATGATGACTGACTTGTATGACTTAACCTATACTCTCCAGTGCATCCTTGGTTGTTTGAGGGCACCAAGTTTGTAATGAGTACGAAGAGGCAGCTCTGAGAAGGTTTATTACAATATGTTACATGGGTGGGCTAAGGATCCAACCAGGCAGTCTGATACTCAGTCTGCTTCCTGGCATGCTAGTCCCCAGCATGCACAGTGCAGTAAAGACTAAGCCGCAGAAAGGTACCCATCCAGTGCCACAGAGACTCACCCGCCCAGCAGCACACATGTAGGAAGAACTAGAAGTTCTTCCTACATGTGTGCTGCTAGTCTTAACTAGAAGTTACAAGGGTCGGTACAAGGGTAATCAGGTGATGATCAGGCAAACATTCCGGCAGGGACAAGATAAAGGCATAGTGGGGTACACAGGTAATCAGTTGGAGATCAAGCAAACAATCCTGCAGGGAAAAGACAAAGGCGTATTAGGTCGGAATACGGGTAATCATTTTGTGCTCAGGCAAACTATCCGGTAGGGAGAAGGCAAAGGCTTAGTCGGGAAGAATTGAGGAGGATTCCAAACCAAGAACTGTAATAATCTCTTAGGAAATTCTGGGACGCTTGTTACAAAAAATAAAGACGAATAAAAAAAATGATACAGATGGAGGGAAACAAGCTGACTATATACTATATATATATATATATATATATATATATATATATACTAGGAGGGGAATGTTAATGAGGGACAGGGGAACACAGTCAAGGTGAGTGGGACAATTACAGATGTGGGAAATGCAAGGACAAGGAGTCAAGTATTCAATGAATAGGAAGAGATTTGACACAGGCAGACCTCCCTTCTGACGTCCTCCTCCCTAAAAGGGAAATTATTGAGGCAAAAAGAAATAAGCTGACCAATATTGGAGGGAGTAACTTTTACCTGCTTCTATGACATCTGTCAGTCTAAGAGGCCTTCAACTTTTGCAGAAGGATGCAGCAGCAATTAGTTGGGGATCTTCCATCATTCCTCCAAGGTGCTTTTGGAGACCCTTCTCGATGGCTTGGATCAGTGGTAGGCACATCTGGCTGAGGCTTCCAGCCGCTTCAGTTTTGATTGCAGTTGGAAGAGCACCTGCAGGAGCCACCCCATATGTGTGTTTGTGTCAGAATGCAGGATGTTCAAAGCCTTCACCACAGGCTTCATCACAGGGCAGTACTCCTTCAGGAATGCAAGTATATGCCAATAATGCATAATAAAAATCTATTAGAATAATGATGGTACCATCAACTATTACTCTCAATAGGCTAATCTATGAATAAAGGCACATCAATTGTAGCTCACATTTTCACCTTGACTTGAACACACATATTGCTTATGGACTCATCCCATTCCCTTGCATAATGCGTGTGATCCTCTCAACAGCCAGGTAAGTTCAGTTTCAACTAGTTTGATGAGCCCGAATCAGCAGAAAGTTGCAATTACTCTACAATCTCAGCAGCCAGTGATGACCACCCAACTTATTCCACTTGGCATTTAACAAAGGCTGACCGGTGAATCTCCATTGTCCATTGTCTTCTACAAGGATGGAGAAAGTGTCCTGTTAGTCAGCCTCCTCTGCAGGCTCTTCTGTGTCTGATCCAGTACTTCCTGTCTCTAATCTGTGCGGTGCCCAAGATGTCAAGTTCAGCAGGACAGGTGAGTGTTTCCAATAAAGACTGTCACATTGATCTACTACTTACTATATTTAGCCATATTTTAAGAAATGTATGTTATCATAATATGATAACCTTCTCAGTATGCTCTCTGCACAGAAGCCCAGGAGGTAGGGAATATAGCAGAGAAAGCATTATGCCAGCCTCCCTAGTGGTTCGTTTTGGATCTTTGATCATCATCAGTCATTGAACTTGCATGTGAACATGCCTTCTGACTCAACAGGATCCCCATGACCAGGCATGAGGCACCAGGGTTGACCAAAGGCTTATTCTGGGAACCATAGATTAACATCACCAAGCTGATCTGAGACCCTGACAGATATATGAACCACAGCAAGAATGAAATGATCCTTAAGTGATTCTGATTGTGATTTCTGCTGCGGTTAGTGTAATAATTTGAGCTGACTTGGAAACTTTATAGCACTACCGTCAAGTAAAAGTTCCCATAACACGTTGTGAACATATTTATACAGAAAAAATATCCTGCATATTGCTTTAGTATTACATTATATTCACATATCCACAAATTGTTATTATATCATACACACACATGCACATCTATATTGGCGCTAAAATGAATAAAGGCTTTTTGTGACACATATCGTCAGCTTGATAGTGACGTCTGAGTTCTTAAATCCTAGAATAAACTATGAATTGCACCATTAATGGATTGTTACCATATTGTTGCATAATGTCATGTTTTAACTAAATCCCCACCAGAGTGCCATGCAACCTAGTTTAAATTCTCTTTTATTTCCCAGCTAGACTCGGCGAACAGTGTAACTGGAGACTCACTGCAGGAACTCCACACAGCCTATCGTACTAAATTGCATACTAAATCAGAAAACCTCCTGTACATCTGTGATAAAACAACGTTGAGTGTTGTGTAAAACAGGATTTGTCTGCTATGTTTTGTGTATCAATTAACAGCCCTTTACTTTATCTTGTGTTCAGTTGTTTATTTGGTATGTTCTTGGTTCCATTACAAACAACACAGTGCAAACATTACAAAATAATCTAGAAACCAATTGGGGTAAACTTATTTGTTATAGATGATTCGCTTTTTTGTTTTTCCATTTTGTATTATTTATGACATTTATAAATTGTTGTGCAATAAAAACGAATATTTTTCCCGAACAACCTTGGTTTGTTTTACATTAAGCACTGTGTCAAATCCTAATAAATAAGCAATGCATTCTGGGACGGAAGGAAGAAGCTAATACACAGGATAATTTGTTGGTTAAGTTTTAACAGGAGAGAAAGTGACAATAGTAGCTTTTAAGCAACTGAAATGAAACAAAACAAAAGATAACAAAAGGAGAATATACAAGACAAAACATATACTGCCGCTAGCTATTATTCAGACAATTTATTCTCAAAATCCAATAAATTGTGTACAACCCCATACCAGACAGGGCTAGTTGCATAATCTATAAATACAGACGCAATTATGGAAATTATATTAGACGTCTCATTTAAAAATACAATCATTTAAATTTGGAACATTATGAAAGAAAAGATTAGAATGGCAATTATATACAATGAAAAATAAATGAAGTAAAATGTAATATTAATCAAAATGGCTTCAGAATAAGAAGCTGGAGTGTCTGTTACCATATCTCTCTCTCACTCCTCTCACTCTCTTCTCCGCCACCTCTCTTGCCCTCCCTATCTTCTTGTCTTCCTTCTTCGTCCCCACCCAGCCATCTATCCCTGACACCCCAAATCCACGGCCCAAACTCCAGGCAGGTCTTTGATGGTGGAAATCCCATGTCTATAACCCCGCACGGTCCCTCTGTGTGGCTCTCTTGGGGTCTTATTAGCAGACGCCCGGGTCTCATGTTTTATTGCCTGATGATAAAACCCTGCGCTGTGTTCCCTCATCATGGTGCTGACCCTTCTCAAATGGTCCTTTGTAACCCCTTGCGTGATATGACCCCGGAACGGGCAGAGGAACTTAACACACCGTTTGTCGGGTGCCCCCCCATCCCCCAGGGGTTCACGTATATAAGTGGGGAACTCCAGGTGGGAAAGGTTATAATGCTGCACTACAAGTCGCACAAGTACTGCACACGATAGGCATTCATGCTAACTCACTCTCAATCCCTTTTGCCTGCATGTGGTTTTTTGTTTTTATTGTTTTTTAAATGACTATACATAGCGTCAAATATAGCATATGTATATATATATATATATATATATATATATATATATAAATATATATATGCATATATATTTGTTTGTATATATTGTCCTTGGTTCTTTGTCTTTGCTTGGGTTCTTTTCATATGGGGAATGTTCTACAACTCCACATGGCACATATACAAATTGTGTGCCGGTACCGGAACCCGTGCAGGACTCTGCACCCATGCATGTTTGCTACATGTGACTGATATGATGGTCTGTCTGATGGTCCGCGCTCTGTCTCCAGGGGATGCTACTGCTAGGGGTAGTGGTGGTGGGGGCAGTCATTTCTCTAGAGTAAAGTAGTGCCAAGCATTCAACTTTTGTGTTTGTGTCATCTGTCGTGGTTCGCTCTCTTCAACAAACTCCCAGAAGACTCCTGAATAGAAGCACACTCTCCTTCCCGTGGCTCTGAAGGTGTGCTGTATACATCTAAATGTAAGAGCAAAACGTTGTTTCTTTCTTCATTGGATGAAATTAATATTTCATGAGTTTTGGTTGGATAATTATTTTTTTGTATTGTCCATTTGTATGGTATTTTATGGTGTTAAGTTACGTGGTATGATCTGGTATATGATATATATATATATACTTATATATATATATATCTATACTTATATATATATATATATATATATATATATATATATACTTATATATATATATATATATACTTATATATATATATATACTTATATATACATATATACTTATATATATACATATATACTTATATATATATATATATACTTATATATATATATGTATGTGTAGATATATATGTACTTATATATACTGTACTTATAGTCCACATTGTTTACCTCCCATTTTACTCCCTCAATATAGCAAAATAAATAAAATAATCAAACTCCAAATACCTTTTCCATCTTTATTGGATGGTGTCAGATTGGCACGCATATTGTGCACACATAAATGCAATTCACTGTTCCCGTTAATGCCCAACACGGTCTCCGCTATGTGAAACATGGAATGTATTGCCATTATCTCAGATCCGCGAGTCCCTGAGTATTTGACCCGTCCCTCACAGCGAACTCCACCGAAACGCCTGGCACTGGGAGCCTTTCCAAACTTGGAAAACATGAGAGCCTACACACCTGACAATAAATTAAGATACATTTAACGCTGATTCCATTCCCAAAAAAACCCAGTTCTGATTCTCCAACCAACTCTTGCAAAAACTGTTTCAATCTCACATTCAAAAACGTGTATATTGTGTGAATAGACATGGCGGACATCCGAAATAACTATTGATGAAGTCATGGAGACGGCAGGAAAGGGGACTGTCCAGCCGGAGATCGATTTGTCTATTTAACTAATTGAACTAAATTAACATTGATTTACTTTCTAAAGTGGTGCTGAGTTAATTGGTGAGGGGGGAGTACCTTGTAGGACAAAGACACCAGCAAAAGGCAGACAAACAAAGCAAGGACTTTGAAGACATGGAATTGTCTTCTGAATGTTTTACCGCTACGGTTGCTTGGATTGAAGAGGTTTGCACGGCTGTAATTTTGCTGTCGGGCTGCATGCTTATTTTTTTTGTAGGACTTGGGGAAAACATGGGAATTGGAAATACAAATCTTCAAACGCCACACAAACAAAATGTCCCCCGCTCCCCTGTTTCCTCTGTGCCCCTTCTGCTATCGCAGTCAATTCAGGTTGTACACCATTGCAACTTATCAGCCGCTAAACAGGTATTGTTAAATTGTTTGTGGTTGGGGTTGTTTTTCTGTCACTTAAAGGGAATTAAAGTAATTAATGGAGAAAGACTATGAAAACGTGCCTCATCCCCGGCCATCTCCCAGCCCAAATCACAGAGAGCTCTGGTGACTCCACTCCCTTCTCCCCCTCCCTCCCCTCCTACCTCCCTATACTCTCCCACCCTCCCTCTCTCCATATCTTTCTCTCACCTTCTCTCCCTCTCAGCCCTTCTTTCCCTCTCTCCATCCATATCACTCTATTTTCTCCCCGTCTCTCGCCCACTCCATAATCGGCCTCTCTCTCTCCCCTCTCTCTCTCTCTCTCTCTCTCTCTCTCTCTCTCTCTCTCTCTCTCTCTCTCTCTCTCTCTCTCTCTCTCTCTCTCTCTCTCTCTCTCTCTCTCTCTCTTTCTCTCTCTCTCTCTCTCTCTCTCTCTCTCTCTCTCTCCATCCCTCTCACAGTCCCTCGGCCTCTCTTTCTCTCCCTCTCACACCCTTCTTCCACTCACTAACTCCCTCTCTCCTCCACCTCACATTGTGAAGTATGTCACCCATTCATTCAACTCGTTCAAAAAAAATGCCTCAGGAGATCTTTTCATATTTTTCAAACATATTTCCAACTTTATCATTATTATATCCAAATAAACACTGCCAAACCCCCAGCCCGCTCCTTTCAATCCAATATCACAGCAGCCCACAGCATAAACAAATACAAAAGAAAAAACAACATGCTCTGGATCTGCGCCACTCCCTGTTTCAACCTCTCCTCTCTGATAAATAAAAGTAATTAAATCAGGGCATGAAGAACACACATGGAAGGAGGCTTGCCTTTAATTACGACTGCCGGCACCACTCGGTTAGAGCAGTGCGCTAAAGCCAGCAAACCTAAAGACTTAATTAGAAATGCGGTCGTATTTACCGGCGCCCGCCGTCCAGTGCCAGCCGAGATTTGACTCAACGGCAGCAAGATTGGAACAGAGGAAGACAATTAACGCGGTTTTGGCTCCCCAATTATTTCCTGGCTTTCATTAGTTATCGTTGTGATATGAGGGTGCGGGGGTATCTGATTGGATGCTGAATCAACCTGGAGCTCTCTGGAGTTTAGAAGCTGTCCCTGAGGGTGAAACGACACACACTCACACTCACAAACACACACACACACACACACACACGCGCGCACACACAGAAGCACCGGTACACGCACGCACACATACACACGCACACACACACACACACACACTGATACAGGTGTAAATGACACTGCAAGCATCCTAATTTGTCTTTGGGGTTTGTGTGAAACTGCAGGAACAACTCTCCATTTTGTTCCCTGTGTAAATAAATAATTCATCATCATTCGATCAATCATGGTATATCAGGACCAATCAGCAGGAGAGCATTTGCCACCTCCATTGCAGCCAACTCAAGTGTGTGTGTGTGTGTGTGTGTGCGCAGTTTTGAGTTGTGTTCTCCGTTCTTGGAAGCTGAGGCCACCCAAGTGGAAATATTTTGTGTTGTGTTGTTGTTTGTTTGATCATCTGTGATCATTTCTGTTTCTTTACCGACATAGATTCAGTGTGCACGGTGGTATGCAGGAGCGCAAAACACAGGGGGGATTGCAACTACACAATTACTGGTTCAATCCCCGGCTCATATTGGACAAAGTGGAGTTGTCGCGAGCAATATTAACCTTAAAATCAACACGGCTGGTGTGAGAGGCTGAATGTAACATTACTACATTAGTGGGGAAATTAAACTGATCCCGGGCAGATTGGAGCTCCAGTGCTCCATTAAGGGCTGTTGACTTTGGTCTGCCCGGCTGGTCCTGGTGGTTTATTAATACCGTGCCTCATATCTGCATGGCTCAGTATTCTTCTTACATCCAACAGCATTATCCTACCACATCCTACCCCATCCTGGAGTCACTGATGAGCCGTAGGCTGGTACTGGATGAGCTGGACCAACTAGAGTGTTTAGTTCTCATTTTGGTCCACCTCCAGGTTCATATACTTGGAGAAAATCCAGTCGTTGTGAGCGGAGCGGTACCCTGCATACCTAAACGCAGCGTCCTCCGCAGCTCCAGTGATGAGAGGAGCAGATGAGAGGAGCTTGATGAGAGTTGCTTGATGAGCAGGGGGTTATTCTTGGCGTCTTGGGCCGAGGCTGATGGTAATGGCTGCAATCATGTCTCCACCTAGTGCTGTAGTCTCTCTCTCTCTCTCTTGCTCTCTCACTCTCTCGCTCTTGCTCTCTCTCTCTCTCTCACTCTCTCACTCTCTCGCTCTCTCGCTCTCTCTCTCTCTCTCTCTCTCTCTCTCTCTCTCTCTCTCTCTCTCTCTCTCTCTCTCTCTCTCTCTCTCTCTCTCTCTCTCTCTCTCTCTCTCTCTCTCTCTCTCTCTCTCTTTGTCTTTCTCTATTTCTGTCCCTCTCTCTGTTTACTGTTCTATTTCTCTTGTCTCCTTAAATCTTCCTTTTTATTCTCCTTTCTAGCCTGAATAATTTTACTAACCTAATGAACTGTGTGGTAACTTTTAATACAGTGGAAATGAAAGTAAAAGCAACAGATAAAAAGAATAGGAACGCTAAAACAGAGGCAGCATGGATCAAATGATAATTTAAAGCTAATTTGTTCTATAAAATGCTAATTCAATTGAAGAGATATGTTTTTAACTAGATCTTAAAATATTTTTGAAGGAGCTTGTTTCCCTGATTTCTTGAAGTAACGCAGTCCACAGATTAGGGGTATGATTAATGAATGCATCATCACTTGGGGATTTGATGGTCACCTCCAATAAGCCAACATTAGAGCACCTGCCTGTTCTGTTATCTCTTCTATCTTTTACCTTATCTCCTTGTCTGTCCTCCAATTTCTCTTTTCTTCTCATCTCTTCCGTCATTATCCTGGTAACTACTGTGTTCTCTCTTCTCTCGCCTTGTCTTCTAATCCCTTCTGTCCTCTTAATTTATGCTTTAACTTTCGACCCTCCTCACCTGAGTTTTCCCCCCTGCTTTGCTGTCCTCTTTTCGTGTCTCTTTGATTATTTTCGACTCTCCCTCTCCCCTGCAACCCAACTCTCTCTCTCTCTCTCTCTCTCTCTCTCTCTCTCTCTCTCTCTCTCTCTCTCTCTCTCTCTCTCTCTCTCTCTCTCTCTCTCTCGCCCTTCCTGTTATCTTCCTATTGTCTTCATTCATTACGGCGCCCTGTGTTGTGCGCTGTCAGCCAGACAACAGATCGATAACTGGTTGGCTTCAGCTCCAGCCCTTATTGGCTTAATCCCGCCGCGTGTTTTACTGTTGGAGATGGATGCAGGGTACGATTGCAAAGTGTAGGTGAGCGTTTTTGTGAGACAGCCTTTAAATATTAATTGATTGGGGAATTATTTTTGACACAGCTGGGCTGTTATGAAAGCCAACTGTTTAATGGCTAGAAGTATTTTAAACATCCCTATTTGTCAAAGGCTGAGGCATTGTACCATTCTGTTAACTGCTTGTTACTAATGCTGGCTTCAAAACAATTCAGCCTAAACAATCAGAATCTGATATTGTATCATTGACAATAACAAACAATATCAATATCGTTATTATGTCCTTTTCTCAACATAAACTTGAGTTGGAAAAGGAACTGGGGGCAGAGACATTTTAAATACCACTCAGAGTAGCATGACATGTTTTCACCAGTGCATTCAAGAATAAAAGAATGCACTGGTGCTGTCATCAGTAATGCTAGCTCCTTAAAGACATTCAATATTATACACTGAGCTCTTCTAATACCAGAGGAAATGATCAACTTCAGATCTGAATATGAGCAGTGCTCTTGTGAAGTCAAGTCATTTTCGTTTGCATAATCTTTAATCAAAGGACTTCACAGGCCTCACTTTATGACACCCCCTAACCCTAGCCCAGCAAAGAGCAAGGATGAAAGTCCCTTAATTATCAAGGATGAAACCTTGAGAAGAATCTCGGGAAAGAATGATCCCTAGGGATGGAGCGCAATGGGTTCAATTATGGGCGCCATTATGGACCTCTGAAGACCTATTTGATCCAGCTGGTTAATAATGAAGGGAATTAAAGCGATCAAATATTTGATTGAAGCCTTGGTTCTGAATGGCCTGCAGATGAACGTCTCTCTAATCCTTCATAAGCGTTGTACTGCAACCATTTCCCTCCTCCAAGCACACCTCATTGACCGACCATGTTTTAAAATACATGCTTTCATCCAAAGTGACTTGATAAGTGGGTAGGATTTTTATAGTCGTCGTTAGGTAGTCAATATCCCCCTCCAGTTGAATTGAAACATCAATATTTTGTTTTCATATTTATATTGAATAACAACTTGTGTCATGTGGTCTTTGCAGCTTTCCACACCAAACATCCCTTGCCCCCTGATCTCAACGTTTTATTTCGCCCTGGTGAACCTTGCGTCTGTGTGTACAACCCGCTGTCCAAGGTGCTGATCTGCTGCAAACTCATTGCAAATAAGTCTTAAAACGGTCAAACATAAGATTCTGGGATAAATCTTGTGGACTCTTTATTTGTATTATAAACCAGTCAACTTGTCCACATCACTGCATGAATGAATACTGAGAAAGAGAGAATACAGTCTGTAAACACACAGCCCAGTACTGTCTGTGATCACAGCAAAAATACTGTCTGTAAATACGCAGGCACAATATTGTCTGTAAAGACATTCACAATACCGTCTTTAAAGACAGCCACAATACTGTCTCTAGACACAAAGCCACAATAATATCTGTAATCTCACAGCCAGAATACTGTCTGTTAATACACAGCCACACGACGGTCTGTAAACACAAAGCAACAATACTGTATGTGATGTCACACATGGTTTGGGGGGCGACCGTTTACCCTCTCTCTCTCTCTCTCTCTCTCTCTCTCTCTCTCTCTCTCTCTCTCTCTCTCTCATTCAAGTCTTCCCCGATCTATCTTCTTACTGATTGCTCTTTTGGTCTGATGAAGCATTGAATTCATCAGCCCCAACCCTCCGACACACTGCTAAAACATGTTTGTTTGAGCCCCCACTGCCATCCACACCCCCTCCGCCATCACTGTCCTCCACCTCAACACTTTGTTAGACAGCTGGCAACTGCTTTAGACGCCATCCTTCTCCACACACACACACACACACACACACACACACACACACACACACACACACACACACACACACACACACACACACACACACACACACACACACACACACACACACACACACACTCTGGCTCCAATTAGTCTGTCTTTTTTGTCATAGCCATCACATCTCGAACACACGGACACACCAACAAACAGACACTATCTGTTCAATGACACACATAGATGAGGGAATGTTCAGCGTATACATGTCTCTCTGACTGTGCTGTGTGTGTGTATGTTAATGTGTTTGTTTGCGCTGTGTCTGTGGCTGTGTGTGCTTGCGCTATGTGTGTGTGTTTGTGTGTGTGTGTGTGTACGTTAATGTGTCTGCGGTTGTTAGTTTGCGCTGTGTGTGTGTGTGTGTGTGTGTGTTTGTGTTTGAGTGTGTGTGTTGGAGTGTGTGCAGGTGATGCCTGGCTCATCCATCACAGAGGGGGAGGGGTGGGGGTGATGTCACTCCACACCACCACCAGTCTTCCTCCATGTCCCTGCACTGCTTATTACTTCCTCTATGTTGTTGTTATTGAAGTGTGTTTGTGTGTGTTTGTGTGTGTGCGTGTGTGTCAGCAATCAGCTATCCAAGTGACATTTTGCACGATACAAAGCTTGTGCCTGTGTATCCATGTGCACGTCCACACACAGTAGAACTGGCTTTGTGTTCAGGTGTGTGTGTACATGTACAGAGCAGGGTTTATGTGCGGGGGGGGGGGGGGTTGGGGATGAGGACACAGCTATAGTCTCTATCTGTTTGTTATTTCTGACAATCTCAACTAAACCAGTGAAAGCAACTATGTATTTTTTTCTATATGTATTTCTGTGTTTTAAAGGGCTGGTCAGAATACATCATTTCAAGCTTTGAATATTCATTCGAAGCAAAAATATTCTGAGGAAAATAAGAAAAAGTCCACTGCTGCATAATCATGTTTCTATCAACCGATCGTTTCTCTCTATTATTTCAACCATGCTATTTTAATAACGCTAAAAACAAAACTCCAATACCACTGATCCACTTACAGGTCTGAGTCCGACTCGGTTACGCCAGAGCTTCAGTACAGTGTAAAGTTTCCAAAGACACACGGCTTCTATAGTAGGAGAGTAAATCTACTTTCAATTATCACAAATAACATTGTGCAAAGATTTGACGAAATTGCACGGGAGGTCTAGCGCTAGAAAAACACACAGGCGATATTGTGTGCGACTGATCATCATGAAGGGGAAAAAACATTTCCAACCCTATTATTTTCATGTTTATTCAATTACCAACCCGTTAAGTGGTTGGAGCATTTGGGTATCTTTTGGGCCATGTTTAAACATTGAAATAGCTGCTATATTTGTTCACAATTCAACCACTTTCTACAATTAACCCCCCACTTGTTGGAACACTTTTTTCTGTGGCCGCAATTGACTAGTTGGAGCCATGGAAAACTAAATCCTGGGGATAACCCTACAACATTTAATAAATATTATTAACAGTTTCAGTTTAAAGTCGGTTTCTTCCTGTCTTTCTGATTCAAATACTGGACGGCAGGTGTCAATGTGCTTCCGACGTGTATGAATAGTGGTTGGTAAAACTTTATTTGAAGGTGTCTACATAAGAGTGACATGACACTGTCATAACTATGACATGACACTGTCATGAGCTTGTCATAAATGTTATGAACATGTCATAAACCTTTATGACGTTGGTCATTAAAGGGCTCATGTCATGCCACCAGGTGTGGATGTGATTAGCTGTTACAAGCCTTTTGGCACAGGGAAGGAATGATTTTCATAGTGACATCACAAGTGGGTGGTCCATCCAGATGTATAAAGGATAGATGAGCAACGTTTGCTACAGTTCACTGGGTAGGCTGGTAGACTGATCTATCAAGCGTACATCTAGGTGGACACGCCCACTTGTGAGGTCACTATGAAAATAATTCCTTCCCTGTACCAAACAGCTTGTACCAGTTAATCACACCCACACCTGGTGGCATGACATGAGCCCTTTAAGTGTCATTCGGTTGACAGGTTGACATTGTTTGGGTTGTCTTGATTATGACAAGTTGACATTAATCAAAGTGACATTACCAGAAGTTGTCTTGGTCATGACAAGTTGACATTAATCAAATCGACATTACCAGAAGTAGTCATAGGCTGAATCCGAATACTTAGTACATACTATTTCTGTTCAGTTTCTACTACTTGACGGTACTACTCTTGACAGTGTAGTACAGTCTACAGCTTTGCGTAGAACGCCTCCGAACGCTTCCGAACATCGCCGAAACTCCACCGGATGTTTGGAGATGACGTAACTCCCCTCAGATACCGGCAAAATTACCTTGATAAGTTACCTGTTTTCCGTCTTGTCATCGTTGCTATTGAATTAAAAATGTCTCTTTTTACTTAATTACTTACTTTACTATTTTACTCTTTTTAATGTCTCTTTTTTTCGCCGCTTTCTACGACGTCTTTCTGGTGTTGTCGGGTCAGCCATCTCTTCTTCGTTTGTTACTAGACTCCCGTTGCATTGTGGGATAGCGTAGTGAACTCTGTTATTTACTGTGGCGGTAGTACGCATTCGAAAACGTTTTCCGTACTACACAATGCGTACTGAGCATTCGGACGCGCTATATTTGTGGCGTACTACAAAATGCATACTATATAGCAGTCAAGTATGAGTATTCGGATTCAGCCTTAGTCATGACAAGTTGACATTAATCAAAGCGACATTACCAGAAGTAGTCTTGGTCATGACAAGTTGAAGTTAATCAAAGTGACATTACCAGAAGTTATCTTGGTCATGACATGTTGACATTACATTTGTTTGGGATGTCTCTGTCATGACAACTTGACATAAACAGATAATGCACCTCTTTTTGTATTCATGAAATGTTGACATAAATATTATTATAATTAGATGTGCAAGGTTACAGACCAATTCATTGGTAATATGGTAATAAATTGGATAATTAATCGGGTAAATAAACTAATCGTTCATTTACCCAATTATGAATCTGCATGTAAACGCACTGACTGATATGGTTGGATGGAAGAAACACATAGTATAGATAAATGTATAGCTGCGATGGATAGATAGATAGATAGATAGATAGATAGATAGTATATGTGTTGAAAACAACACAGTTCCACAGATTCAAAAGAAAGATGCATTTAGTGGACTCCCTGCGATCCTTGACCCTGGCCCTTCTCTCTCTCCTCTGTGTTGTTCGTCCTGCTGAGTGCGTAGGGAGCGCTGATTTAGACGTAGCGTGGCAGTGCAAGGCTGGGCTCTGGCTTCTCCCTGACCTGACCACACATCTCTTTGTTTCTCTGTGGTGTAATGCTTCCAAACACACCAAAGACCCCAGCCTAGCTCTCAAAACACTGGCTTCAGATGACAAACAAGACTCCCTGCTCCGACCGAGCATAAATCCTGAGTGGATGTGAAGATTAACTGTTTAATAGTGTGGGGCAGGCATAAATAACCATAAAGCATCGACAATATCTGTCTTTACCCTTGACCTTTATTTATTTTCGTTTTGTTTAATCTCGGTTGAACCAGGCCTGTCCCTGCGTTATGCGTTCTTTCTTTCAGGGTTATCTAAATAGAACGTCCAAGATCTGTGGTTGTGTTTTGTACACGTTCATAGTTTGTGAATGATATCCAAGCTGGGTCCTGGTCTGTTCTCTCTGCCCTTGCAATGTGAAAACTCCACCGGAGTGATAAGACAACAGGGGGCATAAAGCCCCAACCGCCTCCATGGCCCTTGAAGGTGTCTTAGGCCAAGTAGATAAATGTCACCTCCAGTTAAATTTCAAAGTTATTTCCGCCGCCTGGACGTTTTCTGAGCTTGATGAGATCTACTTTGTTTATTGTTGGCTGTGTGTGCGTGGCGATGTGTGTGGCATTGAGTGTGTGTGTGTGTGTGTGTGTGTGTGTGTGTGTGTGTGTGTGTGTGTGTGTGTGTGTGTGTGTGTGTGTGTGTGGCGGTGTGTGGCGGTGTGAGTGGCAGTGTGTCTGTGTGTGGTTGTTAAAACGCTGAAGCAATAACAGTAATCTTGGTTGTTTTCAAGGACTGGTTGAGTGTGTGGTATGATAATGTCTCTCTCTCTCTTTTTCTCTCTCCTCCACTCTCTGGCTGTGCTCTGGGCTCTTTTAAGCTTATCTCCTCCTGTGCGGTCTGGCTGCTGTTGAAGTGGCATTTTACTCCCTTGCCGAAGGTCCCCCTCCTTACTTGCACAGCGGAGGGAAGAGGCTCCCTACGATCACATGCTGTGGAAATTGCTTTTTTCTCTCTGCATCCTTTTTTCGACCAGCGACCGTAAGATCAGCCATTCATGCCCTGGGGTCTTTAACCGTCCACCGGACAAGGGAAGTAGGAAATTAGAAAAAGGATGGAGAAAGAGAGATGGAGCCTTGGAAGGGAGAGAGAGAAAGTGGGAGAGCGATAGCAAGACAAGAGAGTTCGAATGAGAAAAAGAGGGAGATAGAGAGGGAGAGATAGAGAAAGTGATTGTGAAAAACTGACTAAGGGGGGAGAGTCCAAGTGGGCCGTAGATGGATGAATAGAGAGGAACAGTGCATGGGAAGATAGAGAGATGATGAAGGTAGAAGGCTGAAGCCGAAAATATGAGCATAGAAAAAGCCAGTGTAAAGTGTGAATATTTCTGATGGCTTGAGACATGTGCATTCTGGTGCCATTACTTTTACACTCATTTACCCACTGCCGATTTTCATCGCTGCTCATTGGCCCGTCCTGTACATTGAGGGACAAAAACATTGAACCCTGCATCATGTCAATGACTTCAGTCTGGTGCCTTTGTCAGTCCACGGGAACGAGAATAACCAAAACCAAAAACTACGATAAGCAAAGTCATACAGTCATACACATTGATAGATATTTGCATGACACACACATTAATCATGTTTTAGGCTGAGGTTCTGTTTAAACATTACCCAACATCATAACAACAATAATGAGATTGGTGTTGAAATGCAAATTTGAGAAAAATGAAAATGTACTTACCCTTGCATCCTCCAACATTTTGGGTTCTCCAATAAGCTTAACTTGATACTAGCTCAGACAGCAAGATAATGATCCAGATGTGGTTTGATCACACCTAAAATCTTCATTCTCTTATGCTGGAGAAAAAGTTTGGTCAATAACTTTACTAACTTTTTCTGCACATTGACACACAAAAACACACATACACGTACAAACACACACACACACACACACACACACACACACACACACACACACACACACACACACACACACACACACACACACACACACACACACACACACACACACACACACACACACACACACACAAATACATACACACACAAACACAAAAATACATGCACAAATAATGCAAACAGAATAAGGCTTGGTGTTTGGAGTTTCATGCATTCCAGTGTATAATAGAACAAAAGAGATTTGGAGGCAGAGAAACACAGCGAGAGAGAGAGAGAGAGAGAGAGAGAGAGAGAGAGAGAGAGAGAGAGAGAGAGAGAGAGAGAGAGAGAGAGAGAGAGAGAGAGAGAGAGAGAGAGAGAGAGAGAGAGAGAGAGAGAGAGAGAGAGAGAGAGAGAGAGAGGGGGGGAGAGCGTATAAATGACGTAAGAGCGTCATTTATACGTGATGGGGAGTGTGTTCCTGTTCAAATAAGTATGTGTTTGTGCGACTCTGTGTGCACATGCGTGGGAATGAGAACATGAATCTTTTGTGTCAACACTGGGAGGTTGTGTGTTTGTGTATGTGTGCTGTCTTACACAGGATATATCTTCAATCTGTGTGTGTTGTCAATGTGTGTGTGTGTGTGTGTGTGTGTTGTCTTAGCTTGTATATGAGTATCTACATGGCGAGGTGTGTATATTGCCTATACAGTGTGTGCCATCATTTTTGTACCAGTTATCTACTGTGTGTGTGTGTGGGTGGGTTTGTGTGTGTGTGTGTGTTATGCCTCGTGTACCAGTAATCTACAGTGGGTTTGTGTGTGTGTGCTATGTCTCGTGTACCAGTAATCTACAGTGGGTTTGTGTGTGTGTGTGTTATGTCTCGTGTACCAGTAATCTACAGTGGGTTTGTGTGTGTGTGTGTTATGTCTCGTGTACCAGTAATCTACAGTGGGTTGGTGTGTTTGTGTCTCTGTTGACTTGTATACAAGCAGTCGGGAGAGGGTTGGTGGTGGGGTGTGGATGAGATCTTGGCTTTCAGTAGGTGATGGGTGCTTGTCTCTCATCCGTCTTGTAGAATTGTAATCAGGAAGACATGAAGCAGTGGGCTGCAGCCCACACCATCAAGAGAATGTTAATGACCCCACATAAAGCAGCCAGCAAAATAAGCATAGAGCACTTAGATTCTCCATTCCGATGAAGGGAAAACAATGCATTTTTCAGTGTGTGTGTTGGTTTGTTTTATGGCTATTTTTGTGTCTGTATGTGGGCATTTGTTTCTGGATATTTGTGTGTGAGTGGGTTTTTATTTGTGCTTGTGGTAGTTTGCACAAGTTATTGTAGCATGCAACATTGTCTAGTCAACAATGCTGTGTGTCTAGACAAACATCTAACATGCGAGTAGCCTATGACGACAAGTCTTGCTGGGTTTGACTACTTATGAACCATAGAATAATGAATAGATAGGAAATACGCCCTTGCAACTCGATGGCTCATCCTTTGGTTTAGCATATCTAACCCAGACCTCAATCATTAAGGTTAACCTGCCAAGAAGACAAGCAGGACTGGACTGGGAGAGTTGTGGGAGGATAGGTGCCCAGCCTGGACCACGATGAGGGGTGCGTTTGTCCTGTATAGATGGCGTCCTCCTGCACACAAACAACAAGCTCGTTCCATCACAGAGACGATTAAGACAGACTGACGGGCATCCAGGAGGGCTCATGTGGTTCAGCAATTTCTCTCAATCCCTGGACTGTGTATGTGTGCGCGTGTGAGTGTGTGTGTTCCTGTTTTAGAAAACACAGAAGCACGTAAGAAACATTTGCGTGTGTGTATCGTGAACCCACATGAACAAGGGTATAAATTATACATTGTGTTGATGAGTTTAACACCAGGCCCAATCTTGAATCCCTCTACCAGGAATTACCATTTAACTGTAAACATGGATGCACATATTTATGTATTGAGGAAATATATGTGTTAATGCTTCTGGAATATGTTTACGTCCATATTCTCACTCTGATTGGGCCTCAGACACACCCTCTAACGCTGTAACCACTCTCCTAAGTAGGCTGACCAAAGTTGGGTTTTTGCTACGGATCTCCCGCATGTGCCTGTGCGCTCTCTCCTTCCTCCACCCTGATGTTGACTTGACTCATTTCCCAGTGCTATCATCTCTGTCTCTAACACCCTTTTGGTCTCCACCATATTGCTGTCTGATTTTCCAAGGAACCAGGGTTTTACAAAGGTACGTTTCCAAAGCAGTTGTTGCACAGGGTCATTGCCGTATTTGGCTTCAACAAACTTTCCCGACTTGAGTTGAGCCATTTACTGCACATCACTTTACACTTGGGCCAGATGGTCCTCCTTAAGGAGTTTGAGAATGGGGAGGATGGATGAGCTGGTCACATAAGCAGCCCCCCCTCAGTGCATCTTCTGTCCTCGTCCACTCAGCTGACTCCAACACCGCCAGTAGAGAGATTGACCACTCGTGGCGCCTGCTGTGCACTATAATGCATCATGAATATTAAATCATACCTTCGGTTATACCAGATACCCTTTTATACCACTGTATTGCGATACTGCCAAAGGCTAGGTGTGGTTCATCCATGTTTATATTAGAATGGTAATTCCTTGAAAATGGCATCAAGATGAGCCACACGTTAAATGCATCAACACACAATGTTTAATTTATAGACGTGTTCATGTGGGTTCCTGATACAAACACACAAACTTCTTTTATATGTGCTTGTGTGTATTCCAAAACAGGAACACACACACACACACACACACACACACACACACACACACACACACACACACACACACACACACACACACACACACACACACACACACACACACACACACACACACACACACACACACAGTGACACACACACACACACACACAGTCTAGGGATGGAGGGCAGGTGTTGAAACACATGATCCCTGCTGGATGTCCGTCAGTCTGTCTTACTGTTGACAGAGAAAGCTTTTGTCTGAAGCCTCCTCAAAGCCTCAACGTGTTCTGCTTTCACCAAACGAAACAAGTAAGATTCACAACAATAAATGCTGGAATGATGGCAGAGAGGGAAAATTACCAAAACAAATCGCAAAGTTGCATTTGATGAAACCTGAGAGAGAAAGAAACAGTCTGTGGGAGACAGACAGGGGAGGTGGCAGACAGAGGGATAGAAAAATAGGGAGAGCACAGAAAGGAGGCAGTGTGATAAAGAAAGAGAGGGATTTAGAGGGAAAGTGAGATAAAGAGCCAGAAGAGCGGGAGAAAGGTGTATAGATACAAAGTGAGAGAGGGAGAGGGCGTTAGAAAGAAACTTGGAGAGGGAGTTAGAGAGGAAATAGTGACAGAGAGGGATAACTATATAGAGCGAGACAGAAGTCAGAGAGTGAGAGGTCGGGTAAATTAAGGTAGGCAGAGAGAGACGTTTGCATTAAAGACCACCTGGAAGAAGGAGGGAGAGCAGGGAAACATCTGGAAGGTTGAAAGCAGACTCTAAATGCCTACTTGTTTCTGTGTTCCCGCTGGACCCCCGGAAAAACAACTGGTGCTTTGAGCTCAGACAGATAACAGACAGCAGCATGATGCTGAGAGGGGAATAGCACTCACACAGACACACTGGGGTACATTCACTCAAACACGCACGCACGCACGCACGCACGCACAAACACACACACACACACACACACACACACACACACACACACACACACACACACACACACACACACACACACACACACACACACACACACACACACACACACAAAGGTAAATTCATTGAAGAACACTCAAACACACACTCACACAAACCTTAACAAACGCCCACATGCACACGCAAAGGTTACTTTAATCAAACACACATGGCCACATAATAACACGCTCACGCCGCGCACACACACACACACACACACACACACACACACACACACACACACACACACACACACACACACACACACACACACACACACACAAACTTACACACACACGTCCCTATGGAGTAATGCTGATGGAAATAGAGGGGACAGGGTATCAACTGTGGCTAAGACAGATCGCAGGAAACCAGGAGCTCATATATATGTATCCCATTGTGCATTTTATGCTGTAGTAGAACATATTTTATCTACTATATATAGATATATGTATATATATATACATATAATTATGTGCATATGTCTTTATATATATATATATAGACCTCTATCTTCATCCACTGTCCAATGTCGATGAAGTCTAAAACCACGTGTCTCCTCTACACAAAGTCATGTACTCTACATACACACATGCGCCTGCACCTGCGCTCTGCAAACACACAGATAACACACACACACACACACACACACACACACACACACACAACACACACACACACACACACACACACACACACACACACACACACACACACACTCTCAAACTCACTCGCTCACACACACACTCTGCATGCACACAACACGTGCAACAGCCACGTAGTTGTTCATTAGGGCCATTAGGGATGGACACAGAAGTAGACGAACAATAGAGAGAGGAGAGAGAGAGAGAGAGGGAGGGAGAGGGAGAGAGAGAGAGGGAGAGAGAGAGAGAGAGAGAGAGAGAGAGAGAGAGAGAGAGAGAGAGAGAGAGAGAGAGAGAGAGAGAGAGAGAGAGAGAGAGAGAGAGAGAGAGAGAGAGAGAGAGAGAGAGAGAGAATGGAGTGGGGAGTACATGGTATATTCCACACACTGATTTTGAATATGACAAAAATGGAAAAACCAACAGAGTCGGGTAGCAGCAGGTGCTGGGCAGAATATTCATGGCGACAGCAGCCTCTTAGACCTCTGCTCAAACCTCACAACGGTTTACAAACAGATGTTACCTGTGATCGTGCCGTTTAGTGCCTTGGCTGTCACAGGGCCCACATGTAATCACTGTTTCATTGCCGGGAGAAAATCTTGCAATTGGCCAGAGCTGTAGAACTGTAGAAAAATACTGTTTGTGGTTTGTTTATGGATGTTAATGCGTTTTCCATATTCAACAGTTAATTGAAGATGGTTGTCTTTGGGACCTGCATTAGTGGAAGAGAGGATGGAAGAGTCTGCATTATAAAATACACAAAAAGATACCAGGATCAGAGGATGTCTGTACAGTCTGAATTAGCCTTAATGTCATGCTGCTAAAAAAGACATCCTGCTTTCGCTTGTATGCTTTGTTGTTTGCGTTTCTATAGGCGTTTGCAAGTTTTGTATCTTCCTTCTGATGGATACTCCAGTAAACTATTATTGGTTTACTGGACACCTGATTTGAATCAGGAGTTCATAATTTTTCAGACATATTTTCCTTTCCTGAATAGAAATACAAAAGTGAATGACAAAATATGAGAATGAGTAAACAGGGTAAAAAAAACATTTTTTTTTCATTTTGTGTTTTGTGTGCACATGCATACAAATACACCTCTTTCATTTCGAGAGAAGCGATAGACAGAGGCTGTGTGCAGAGAAACAGAGAGGACATTGGAGAGAGACTGAGAGACACGAGAGAAGAAAGGGAGTTGACAGAGGAGAGGGGGAGAGAGAAGAAGGGGGGGCAGAGAGGACAGAGGGAGTTGGAGGAGAGGGACAGAGCAGAGGAGGAGAGAGTAGGCATGGATACAGAGGAGAGGGTAAAGAGGAGGAAGGAGCAAGGGAGTGGGGAGAGAGGGAGAGAGGCAGAGAGGCGGGGGACATGGGCTACAGAGAGGGGGTAGAGTGGACATGATGGGGGCTCTTGACCAGAAGGGAGCTGGGTGGGAGAGGAGAACAGGGCTACCCTGGGCTGAAAGCCTGGCAGCCAGCTAGGAGACAGGGCTAATGACTACCAGCCTCCCTTACCTTTGGTTCACATTTATATATGGTTCATTACAGCTTTGGATCAATTCAGTGATCCGTAAAGAGTGTAAGATCCCTCTATACAGACACTTTCAGTGTACTTTCGTTGTAATTGCCGGTCCCACTGTGGCTGTTGTGATGGTGTTGTATTGATAGTATTGGTGTTGAAAGTTCCCTTTTTTTCGATTTCTTCCCTGTTTTTGTCTCTCCTTATTAATCTTCTTCTTATTCATAGACACATATATACCCAGACACGCACGCACACATCCACAATATCACAAATACTCTTTAAACTTTTAGACCACTATAGGAACATTAATCGTGGGAAGGCATGCAAGTCAGTCAATAGAGCCAATTACTGCAGACCACAGTGTGTTTATCAGTCACTGCCATGGGTCTCCCCAGTCGCCTGCCATCGTCCTGTGTCCAGAGCAATTAAAGCCTCTATTATAGAGTTCTGGAACAGTGAGGCTGTGGGTATAGCATCGACGAATCCCTTTTGTGGCGCTTAAAGACCTGTCAATGTGTGGAATATTAAAAAAGGGGAGAGCACTGGGCTGAATTAGAAGCACCAGGCTTTCTTTATATTCAGTCCCTTAGCACTTAAAAAATTGATCTGTGTAAATACATACAGTATTGTCTTTATTTCACACTAATGCGAAGGCTAGGTGTACGGCTATAGTTTGAATCTTTGTTCTTTGTTGTGTTTCCTCATCAAGGCACAGTAGAGGTAGTATGATAATTAATTCTGTACTGATCCTGCAGCCCAATTCTAGCTTGTTTTTCCTCCTTCATTGACCACACTTTTCAAATACAACACACAACGCCTTTCCCTCTCTCTCACTCTCTCCTACACTTTTACCCTTTAAATAAAATGAAAATCTCAAAGAGAATAATTCAGACGTAGCCCATGGCTAAAAAGAAGAAGAGAGGGATAGAATAGGAGAAGCTCGAGAGAGAGAGAGAGAGAGAGAGAGAGAGAGAGAGAGAGAGAGAGAGAGAGAAAAAAAAGAATGATTAAGAAATTTAGAGAGGAGAAAGAAAGGTGTGGGGTTTTCGATATCTTTCATTTTTCAACAGACTTGCAAGAACGTTCCGGACTAGGTCTATGCCTCGACTGAATCAAAGGAGCATATAGTCACTGAGTTATTAACAGAGAACAACCTTTTGGCATTCGCGATCAATCCCTGTCTTTGTTTGTCTTTCAGGTCAATATATCTGGTTTGCTTTATTAGCTTTTCCTCAATCTTTTCTGCCTTATTGAGATGCCAAAGCGTATCTCCTTCTGCTGTTTTGAACCTAAACTAATGTCATTTTTAATATCCCTCTGCAATCAAATCAATAGGGGGCAGTAGAGAGCCTCTTACAACGGCCAGTCACTCTCGCCGCCGTCAGTCCGATGTAGGCCTATGTCCTTGTTTTTCAATTGTGCACAATTCTCTCAAACTTTTAACTCTTTAGTTGAGGACAAATGGTTTGAGGTTACTTTCAGAGAGCTAATAAGAATTATCTTAAGTTGACATTATTGAGACGAAGCTGTCGAACCTTGAGCATAAACAGGTTCCTTGGGTTTCTGATGTAACATCATTTAATTCAATATTCTAATGTTTCTCTGCATCACATTAATAAACAAATGTTTTTGGCTATGTGCTTGCATGAAATATATCCTCTTGCACCACAACTTTTGTCAAATATATAAGAGGAAAATAATTTGTATGCCAAATGCAAGAACTCTCCTAACAGGAGGACATAGAATTTGTTGGGCACAGTTATCCATCATGGCAGCCAAGTAACATCAACGCATTCATCTTTATTTTTTATTACACACATTTATTAAATTTTTTATCTCTAAGTTATTAACTTAAGTTTTGGAGCACGTTTTTTCTATAAAATAATAAAACTGCATTATATTAATCTTGTTAAGGTAATTATGTTGTCTAAGGTAATTAGTTGTCATTTTCTAAGGATAACAGATTAGAAGGGATGGATCAGAGAGTGATATTCATTGTTTACCATATGTGTTGAAATTCCAGAAGTACTATTAAGTTACCGTACAAGATATCCAAAAAGTTTTGGTGCGGTGACACATCTTTTTACAAAATTAGGGAACAGGGCAAATTAGAAAACAAGGTGTTATTGCTAATGAGGGTAATATTTTTAAAGGTAAATTAGCTTCCAAAGTAAATTTTGGTTTTCACGTTTTCTTTCATTTCTCTATAAGTATCTCTAGGCCCTGCATAGTCATCTGGATAAGATCCCCCCCCCCCCCTACATGTCTTTCAAGCCTACCTCGTTCCCTTCCCTTTGTCCCATGTTGATCACTAGGCAAGGGATGACAGGGAATTAAGGATTGTTTGTTTAAAATACTTTCATAAACTGATGTCTTATCATTTCATCACAGTCCTGTGTTGATTGGCTAGATTGTATTGATTGCTGTGTTAATGCTGGGTGTGTTTGTTTATCTATGTTCGGATGAATGTGAGCGATCATCCTTTTTATTAAAATTCTATGTACACAGTTGCCTTTGGGCATGAGCGTAAGGGTCAACTTGTTTTCAGAATCCCGGGTATAAATGATGGATGTCACCCATTAGATCAATAATTAAATTCATACTTATGCAGATTTATTTTGGCTTACAATTATATTTAAGCTCCCCCTGAATATTAAATACACAAGAGTCAGCAACATCTGCCATTCAACTTACTAAGTCCTACACTATCTGAATCCATCAAGGATAGTTAATATGAACACAGCCTTAGAATGATGGAGGCGAAAATCGACAAGATGCACACACCATTTAAAATGTCTCATCAGACTCTGTGTCCAATTCCACTGCCTCATTAGCAGGGATTTAAACGAGATGAATGTTGATGAGCCTAACCTCACAAATAAAGAGTTCTCTCTGGCCCACCATTGGTCCATATCTGTGCTGGCCTAATGAGAGGGTGATTTTAATGAAGGAGGATTCCTCTCTCTTGGATTGGGTATTCAGCTCCACCCAATCCAAGAGCTTACTTCTGCGTTTAGAAGTTGTCCGCTGTCTCTGTCTTTTGGTATCTTTCTCCTCTGCTTTCCCTCCCTCTCCCTCCCTCTCCGTCCCTGTCTCCTCTCCTCCCTCTCCTTCAGTTCATCTCTTCTTTCCTCCTCTCCTCTCTTCACCTCTCCACTCCCCTCCTCCCCTCCCCTCCCTCCCTCATCCGCTGTCCTGTCCTCTCGCCCTCTTTCTCCCTTCTCGCCTTCCTCCCCCCCTCTCCCTCCCCCCCTCCCTTCCTCCTCAACTCTCCCTCTGGACTTGTGTGAAAGGCTTCTCGCCTGTCAAATCAATGGGGAGGCTGCAGGGAGATGATGGTGGATTTCTAGACTTTTTTGTTCAAATAAAGTCACAACTCTGTAGCGTTATAGTTTGACAGCTGTCTTCCAGCGTTAGTGCTATGAACAGTGTGTATGTGTATGCGTGTGTCTGTGTGTGCGCCACTTCAGTGACATCATCAACCAAACTAATCTCGGACTCGGGAATGTACGACGTATGCAGGCGGCTCCTCAAATCAAGTCGAGGCGCGATGACAGTGTTATTTTCTGGTGACATTTCTATATTTCACTTAACTTTTCCTTTTTTATTCATTTAAGTGTGGAAAAGAAGGAGAGAAGGGCGGAAAACGTTGAGCGGTTACACAGAGAGGAGACAGGACAAGCCCGGGGGATCGAGGGTCAGATCTAGTGGTGTGCACATCACATTCACGAGAGAGAGAGAGAGAGAGAGAGAGAGAGAGAGAGAGAGAGAGAGAGAGAGAGAGAGAGAGAGAGAGAGAGAGAGAGAGAGAGAGAGAGAGAGAGAGAGAGAGAGAGAGAGAGAGAGAGAGAGAGATTTGAAACAATGATGTGCAGTGCTCACTTTCCACAGAGCTCTCCTGTACAGCTAGATGGAGTACTGCTCCGTGCGGTTTGATGCATAGCTGGGGTGCTCATCCGCTGGTACCGATCACCGGGCTTCAAAACAGTTAAGGCAGTCCATACAGTCCTGTTCAGCCTTAATCAGATTCCACAACTGTTTTTATCATTCAAATCTCACCTTACAAAGGAAGGTTAGGATATATTTATCTCATCACCACTGGTGCGGGAGGGACACATCCTCATGTTCAACTTACAAGAGTTTGACAAACAATTTTTCACTTCAGGTGAAAATAAATGAATAAATACATAAAACAACATACAACAACGATCCCAAATCACAATTTGCAGACCTTGTTCTCAACAGGGTGCCAGAGGGGAAGACTGGAAGTTAGAGAGAACATTTGGTGGGTAGCAATTCACACTCAAACAAACACACGCAAACACACAAACACACAAACGCACACGCACACACACACACACACACACACACACACACACACACACACACACACACACACACACACACACACACACCAGCTCCTCTGTTTCTCCGAGTGCTTCCTTCAGATATTGCTGGTATTTTGTGAACCTAATTGGCCGCTCGTCTCTATTGCGCCGCTGTTGAAATTACGGGCGCTTAATGAGCCTGCCGGGGGAAGCAAGAGGCCAGCGCTTGCAGGAGGCACCGCTCCTCAGCTCCCTGTTAAAGGTCACATGACTCCGAAAAATGCCACAACATAAGCTGAGGGTAGGGGGACAGGGTCACCTGTCACCTAGCAGCCAATCAACACCCGGGACCGGAGACTGATTCTCTACATGTAATTGTATGCGCACAGATCTTCTGGGAAAGGTGACCAAAACCTGTTTTACTTTTTAACTGTTTAATAGGCCATTTTAGGTCTGAGCTATTATGCCATCGTTTTTAAAGTGAACTCACGCAAAGGTATTGAGTTTATGTTTAATCATTCTGCACTATTTAATTGTAATTTGTGGAAGAGCTAGTTTACTGCATTTCAGAGAAGATCAGGACCTCAGATTGTTATTAACGCCTTTTAAATAAAAAAAAATGTTGGCACGCTCTATTGAATAAATGCATCATCTCATTTGAAGAAAATAAGACAAGGTCAATATGTATTTCATTTACTTATTAATCAAGATAGTTTTAATTGCAGTAAGACAACACCACATACTGTTGTTGGTATTGATTACAATAATAAGTACTGACATTTAAATTCTGTTAACCCTTCATCCCGTAATCTGTACAGCATCTCGTAGATATTCTCTACCTTTAAACACCCATCTCCGCCTTTTTATCATTTTAATTTATCTACTGTGTGTTTTTTACTACGTAGATAAGACTCTCCTTGTCAGAGATGACCCCGTTATACTGCCCATATGGCAATAAAGCTTTGACTTTGACAGCGTACTTTGCAGGATAGCGGCATCACCACAGGTGAGAACTAAAGTAAAACCAATACGGTTATGATATAGATGCCCCCCGGAAAGGAATAATTGTATACATGTGTGACCTAACACAAGAAGTGTAGGTCACAGGGGAGGGAAGGGGGCAGAAGGCGAAACTGGGCTTTTGATTTCAATCACTACCTGATGGTGTACCTGGTGGAACCATTTAAGGATAGGAAGACCGTCTGAGGTCGCACCTGATACTCTGCTGTACTGAGGGAATCCAGCTGCTATTACAATTAAAAGGTTAACTATGATTCATAGCAACACTGCGACATTCATCCAAGGTCCACCTTGTTGTCTCTTACTGACACTAAAATACAATACATCTCAAATCAGAAACAACAAAACTAGGGATAGCTTTAGAAAATGTTAATCGCCACTGATGAAGCGTAGAAATTTGTTAGAACGTAGAAACAGTTAGTTAGTAGCTGTTTGAAAAATACAACGTTTTTTGCGATTTACTCCCCTAAAAATATATATTTCACTGCAGTTGGGTCACTATGCTGTGCAACCAAAATACCAACACATTCAGGAACCATAACCCTGTGGTGCATTGAAGGGGAAGGGGGCTTAATGCAAAAGCCTGGCAGCAAATGGGCCCATTAAGGCTGGCCGCTTTTCTTTCCCCTTAACTAATACCCTACAAATGCACTTTGTGATCCCAGCCCACCTTTAAAACCTCTCATTTAGGTTCACGCATTGATAAAAAAAAAGCAAGCTTTTGTGATTTGGGGGTTAGAGAAGCAAACCATGGCCATCACCGTTGAGGAACACTGTCTTTATAATGATGGAAACTTTTCTTTTCAGTCTTATATTCTTCTCACTAGTTCTGCTGTCTGCCTCACACGCCTGGAAAAAAACTTGCTCCCCCGATCTCTTTCATCTTACCTTGTCCTTTATCTGGGTCTTTTCTTCTTTCTCCTTGCCGACCAATGGTTGCTGAACTCTATCTTTGTCTCATTTAGTGTTTCATATCTATACAGTTAATAAGTTATTAGTTAGTTTAATAGGGCAGGATAGTGTATTGACTCCCAGCCAAAAGATTCTGCCGTCTACCTGTCCTTGATTTAGATGCCCCACTTGCTCATTAACAAGTCAATTTGGATAAAAGGGTCTGCCAAGTTACTAAAAATAGTAATGCAATTATTAGAAAACCCCAAATACACAAAATAAGTTACAATCCTATGAACAAACCATGCCCTTTGTCATATAATAGTTATCCTCCTTTGAAAATTAGGCTTATTTCTAGGTAGCTGTCCAACAAGCCCTTGTAAAGGAAGCCCACTCTTCGAACCTTCTGGCAACACTGTGGCTTGATGGATTTACTTCAGAGTACTACTAATACTACAGCTGGAGAGATTGGTTAGTAGATTCAATATTTTCCTGGCTTGATTAACCTTCACAAGACCAGTAAAGGGTTTATTCTGAGCCTCTTTATTGTCATATACAGCCACCTGTCATAATAAAGGTACAGGCTTTAATGAGTAGGGCTACAGTAAATTAAAAAGTAAATAAAAAAAAAGCAATAATAAACAAAAAAATAAAATGATGAAACAAGTGGACAGTTACAATGAAGTAATATTTACACACAATGAAAATAAACTGTCTAACACTTGCTTTACCTGGAATGTTTAATTCCAAGCAGAAGGGTCCTCAGTTCAAACCCCAATGGTCTAAACATCTTCGGCTATTCGCCTACTTATAACTGAATGACGAATGATGTAAAGTTACCCATCAACTCGTTGTATGTGATTCACAGCTTGCGTTTAAAAAGTAGTATAAACGTGCACGGCTAGAAAAAGCAGCTGAACACACAACACATACTTGACGCTGACACTGTTGTGTTACACACCACGCCTCGGATTCCACAATTCTGGCACGCTTTGTAAAAGCCCACACCTCGGCATTACACCGGCTTATTTGATTCTGTGTAAAAAAAGGAAAGCCAGCTTAATGGCTGCTCTTTACAGCCTATTGCAGAATCTCTCTATAAAAGGTGCTGAAGGGAGCCCTGGGAGGAGGTGAAAGTGAGAGAATGCTTGAAGATAGAGGAGAGAGTGAGAGACAGGGTGAGGTCACAGCCAATGAGGTTGAGACGGGCACAAAAAGAGGACTAAAGAAAGTATAGTGTAAAAGTACAACTTATGACGGCTGGAGAAACGACAGCTTGGGAAGAAAAGGGCAAAAAGCAGGGATAGATAGAATGTGGCGGTGGATGTATGAGTCAAATGATTACCTGACTCAGTATGTGAGAACAGTTGAACCCCTCTACCGTGATCAAATGTAAATATATAGACATTTATTTTCTTTTCAAACTTTTAAAGTACCACGTTATTTCCCCTTAATCAAGTATACAAGTACACAATACAAAATTTGACGGTGCAAATTTATATTTTCCATGCAAATATAGCCCTTTCGAAGAGAGAGAGAGAGAAGGAGAATGAACGAAGACACAGCTTTGTTAGGGATTGAGCCTCTGCATGTTTGATTTTGAAATAAAATCATGTGTATCAGTATGTGTGTGTGTGTGTGTGTGTGTGAGAATCTGTGTGAGTGTTTGTTTCTGTGTGAAGGTGTGAAGTAAGGCTTATTATCTCCACTCAGTATATTTGAGCCTCCTCATCATCTGTATCTCATTATAAGCTGAAAAAACCACAAGGAGACCTGGTTCATCCCAATCAATCAGATCACAGGAATCCTGATCATTGGAATCAGATCAGTCAAGCATGTCTTTGATTGAAGTTCTGGATGTAATTGACCACCTATTGCTAAACAGAAACAGCTCCATGCTTTTGATCGTTTCTGTCTTTCACATGAAAGCATATTTGATAAAATATGAATTATAGATAACAGTATCAAACATATGAATTCAAACACCCTTTGTTCATTTGTTATATGTGCAAGTTACCTGGTTCAAGTGTGTGTGTGTGTGTGTGTGTGTGTGTGTGTGTGTGTGTGTGTGTGTGTGTGTGTGTGTGTGTGTATATCTGTGTTTTTGTGTGATATATCTACCTATGTTTAATGTTGACCAGTATGAGTACCAGCCAGCCAATAATCTTTTGGCTGGAATACTGTGAAGCCTTTTGTGAGATTTACTTTAAAGGGATTTAAAAGCACTTTTGCTTGGTTTTCCTTTTAGAAAAGGGCTTTTAAAGGGAGCTTATGAATAGTTACTTACTCTGAGATGAAAACACATTATCTCATTTACCTCTTTGCCGCAAAGTCCTTTTTTAGTAACTCACCCCCCTATTTGGTTTGTTTTCAATTCCTGCAGTTCACAAGCTTTGAGCCCAAAGCACATGCTGGTTTCGAGATGATTCAAAATATTGTCTTTGAATTTTCATGTACAAAATAACCGTGATTCTTATTTGAAGCAAGAGCAAAAATATTAAACACCTTATATTTGCACTGTGTGTTCAGCTCAGACTCATGCAATGGATTTTCTGTTTTCTTTGAGGGAGGTGCTTGGGAGGTTTCCAATTGGGGCTGAATAGGATCATTACAAAGTCAGGTGAAGTTGAATGTCTAATGGTTGAAGATTTAGGGAGTTTAACCGGAAAGCCTTGGAAGTCTTCCAGTTCTCATAGATGCAAAGTTGCATCTCGAATGGCTGTTAGGCTTTTTGATTATGTTCCAATTCTAACAGACGTCCATATTCAGTGGTTCACCCAGGCAACCCGATTCACCTTACTGGCCATATTGGCTTCTTGCGTGGGGAAACCTTCCAGAACATTTTGTTAAGCCATGACATCTCAATCAAAAGGTTGTATAATCCTTATCTGGTTAGTGAAATCAATTGCAGAACTAAAAGTAATGCATTGTGTTGTCATGGTTTTCCAATATTCTCGAACTAACCAATATGGCCGCTAGTTGAATTCGTCTGATTGTTAGAATGCTGGAGGAAGTCATTGACATTTTTGAAAAAGTTGTCTCCAGTTACTCCACAAGAAAAATAAAAAATCCGATACCAAGTATTGCAAAGTATTACATGTGAAAAACAATGTTGTCGCAGACAGATGGCTCATTTAATACCCAAAGAGTCCTGGCAGTTCTGATATAGTCTTCTAGGCCATTTGGGATCCTTAGAGGGCCTTGTTGGTCGGCGTGGTCATTTCAGAGTCTCCTGTAACCCTCCAGATATTTCTTGACAAAAGAGAAATCCTTCACATTAGTACTGTTGGAACCTCACTAAGAGCCTTTAAGGGCCAATAACAATAACCCCTTGGGCTCCTATGTAGACCCTGCCAACTTTGGTAGTTGTGGATGTGAGGACCTCTAAATTGTCAATTATACATCATTAAGTAACGTTTTTGAGAAAGATAACAGGTTGCGAAAACAAGTAAATAACATTCATGTCCTTCTGACTGGCTTCAACCTCTCTTCTCGATTTTTCAGCTGGTGGCAGAGATAGGATGAGTTTCGCCGTCAAAAGGGCTGACATTTGAACTTGATTTGCACTGTTCTCCGCTTGAAACACACACACGCACACTCACACGGAAATATGTGTCATTGAAGAATCTTTTTTTTCCAGACGTAATCACAATGGAGCCTGCACAATAGCAGTTCTCCAGTATAATACAAGTGATTCCATGTTTGAACTATTTCCAGAGTGCCAGTATATGAAGTACAGAAGACTGGAGATAGAGAAAACACTTCTGGAAGTGGAAAGGTCAAACTCTTTCAGTGAGACAAGGGGGTCTTGGGAAAAAAGAAACAGTCAAAAAGTTCAACAGCTAGAGAAAACAGACAAACAATGGGTGCAGTGCACTCAAATGAAGTCTGATATTAACAGCAACTTTATTCATATCCTATAAATCTATATGCTATTCCACCATGATACAAATTTATGTTTGACTCCATAGCTGTTATAAAAGAGTCCAGCACAAAAGCTCTAGTTAGAATCTTATATTAAAGCAGTTGTTTTGTTTTTTCACCACATGGTTGAAGGGCTATTATTCTTTCCACATGCACATGGTCTCTTCATCGTCAAGGAGGCAAATGTTATGAACTTGTACACAACAGCAAACGTAACATCTTTTCTCTCCCAGTGTGGGCCATTACATTTGCAGCACAAAGAAAGCGCAAGGGAAAAATGCAATGCCAGGTAAGTCTGGAAGCCGCGCACTATAAATAATATTGACATGAGGCCTGGTAACGTTGCTATTATCCTTATGTTGCTTATCCACTTCAAAAGATAGAATAGACTTAACATTTTCATATACAAACAGCTTATCCGACTGGAGCTTGCCAATCGAATATGATGTGTAACAAGCCTTTAGTCATAAAGACACAACATGCTTAAAGTAATAAAAAATGCGGAATTAAGGTTACGCTAAACAATCCAACTCTTTAACTGTTTATTTGTTTCATACATTTTTAACACTTAGGCTACAAGTTTTGTGTACCGCTACCATGATAGAACGGACCTGAATAAATCCCCTTACAGTGTCAACAGTTTTCAAGTGCAACAAAATAAAGCTTTCAATGTGAAAAGACACTGTGTGCAGCTTAATGTATTACACCCTACAGACATAATACCTGATCCGCTATTCACCAGTAAACACGGCGAAAAGCTTCAAATGGACAAAACAAATTCCGGAATGCACCACCTAATCTGCGCGTTCCATGGCTACATAATCATGCATAATGGCGGGTAACACAAGCCAATGCATTACAATGAACACAACACTGCGTTTTCCAAATGCTGGTTGCTTCAGGGTGGAACCTAGGCCCATTAGTTCTGTCACATTCCACACAGATGGTAGCTCACACTCCTGGTTTGGTATCAATGTTGCTCATAACCAAAGAACCTGTGGGCAAATTCACAGAGACACACACACACACACACACACACACACACACACACACACACACACACACACACACACACACACACACACACACACACACACACACACACACACACACACACATCCACAAAATGATGTTGTTAAAATTATGGGTTAAAACCCACAAAAAAACAAAACGAGAACTTTCTGAAGATGGCATTTCTCTAATTTGCATGTGAATCATTCAACGAGATCCATCTCAAAGGCATGTAGTATATAAAAACTGGACAGAAAGACTGCCGGTTCACTGGAACTCCGGTATTAAAGATGTTGAGAAATGTTGTTCACTGCGTTAAATGGAGGGTCACACATTGCTGCCGGATGGCGTGACGGCTTTAGGCACGCTTGCAGAAAAGACTTGACATTGAGGCGGTTTGTTTTGACAGACTACATTGGTCTAGTGGCCTTAAATAGTTTTTCATGCCTTGTGTGACGTAATGTACTGTAGACACTTTATGTGTTTTTTATGAGCAGCGAGTTGGATGGCACAGGTGTGCTGAACTTGCTTAGGTTGTCACAAGCTGTTCAAGTCAGTCTCATCACTAATGGGTAGGGCCTCAAGCCTGTTTGTGTTTTGGTATACTTGACCTGTGGTGGTGAAATTACAAAGAAACAGATGAATGAATGAAGAAAGAAAGAATGAACGAACAGTTGTATTGATTAATGAGTTAACTCCTGCACTTACATGACCGTGTGTCAGTGATGAGTTTACTCCATTGCCAACAAAGGGGATATAATACTTGTTCAACTCAGCCAAGTGTAATGGCATAGCAAAAAGCAAAAAATCGCCCAAACCATTCTCAGGTCTTCCAGCACACATGAACAACATCAGTCAAAATGTGTAATATCAATTTGCATTCTTTCAGAACTAACTGAACCTTTAGCACAGAGCCAGAAAGTCTGTAGACAGGTAAACAGGTTTCATGATTCTTTTATGATTTGTCATATCCATAATCAGGGATACGTCTCATGAATGTTGCTTTCAGTTTGTTTTTGACATTATGTACCGCAGGATTTATACTCTGTGTGGTATGCTATCAATAATATCAGTGCCTTCTGTGAATAGTTTCTATATTCCAAATGGATATACATGGATAGCCATGCTCGGCTATTTCTCAGATGTCACCTGCACTAAAGTAGTGGAATGTTCCACATGGTGAATACAATCCCAAGGTACCTGAACTTCAATTCAATCTCTTTCACATCATCTCTTTCCTTATTTTTCTCCATTACTCACCCACGCACGCCGGCACGCACAGACAAAGTATTGAAAGAGGACAGGGAATAAGTGGCAGACACTCCTGAATATTTATAGTCACCGTTCTGATGACACAAAGCTGAAAAAAAAAAAAAAAGCTGATGACCCAAAGCTCTGACTGAATTGTGTCGACAATGTTATACCCGGCCATGGTACAGGTAGTAGGCATCATGACGGAAGGAAATAATACAAGTGTCCAAGGAATGTGTAACAATGCTGTCTAGTTCTTGAAAAAGGGACCTCTTGGAGAATGGATTTGGACAACTGCAGGTCAAACAAATGAAAATTAACAATAAATAGATAATTCATTGTTCAAAAGAGCTGTGCTGCGGAAATACTCTGTGCAACAATGGTCCAGAGGCCGTTACTGAAACGGCCTCCATCCTTCCCTCCCTCTCTCCCTGACTCCCTCCTCCCACCCTCACTCCTTTCTTCCCTACCTCCGTCCCTCCTTCCCTTCCTCTCTTCTTTCCTGCCTCACTCATTGCCTCCCTCCCTCACTCCTTCCCTTCCTCAGTCCCTCCCTCGATCCTTCCTTCCCTCACTCTTTCCTTCCCTTCCTCACTCCTTTCCTCCCTCACTCCCTCCTTCCCCTCCTCCTTTCCTCCCTCACTCCCTTCATCCTTTCCTCCATCCGTGTAAATGTTTACATAACCTTGAATGTCCTAATTGGATCATAAAGTTGATCTTGACCTTGACCTTCTCCTAAGATACTACTCTCCCCTCATTGTTTGCTCTATGAACACTTGGAAGCCATTAATTCAACATAGTATAGGGCAGGGGTCACCAACCTTTTTGAACCTGAGAGCTACTTCATAGGTACTGAATCATACGAGGGCACCCCGTTTGATACACTCTTCTGAAATAACAAATTTGCTCAGTGTGCCTTTAGTTATATATTACTATTAATGATGATTAATGATACTCATCTATGTGAAACAATGTTAATTAATTAAGTTGTGTTAATGATTTCTCACAATAATTATCAAGAATGACTTAAAAAAGGTGGGAAAGAGTTGTTCAAGAATGAGTAGTGCTATGTTTAGAACAGGCCTGCGGGCGCCTCATATGGTCCTTGCGGGCGCCCTGGTGCCCGCAAGGGGGGCGGAAGAGGGGGCAGAACAGGGATACATAGCATGGAGATGGTCTGTGGAGAAAAGAGGACGTCTTAGTTCTCTAAAATGAAGGTCAAAGTGTAGATTCAGCTCATTAGCGATAGTGACCACGGTATCGCTTAGAAGATTAGCTGACTTGATTGTGAAATCGAGAAACTGAGTACAGGCAAGTTTTTTAAGTCGGTATTTAAATGTTCTGGAATCTATTGGCATAGTGTATTGGTGCGGTCGTACCCGATTTGTCTTGAGTTGTATCACTGAATCCTTAGTGGACCACCTCATATCAGTCAAAGATATAGAAATACACATGAGGTGGCTGAGCGAAGAGTGCCAGCGCCCCCTTTACACAAAACTACGACTGCAACTCTTTTATGATATGTTTATTTTCAATCATTTGTATACAGTTGATCTATTATCATATACATTTCAAGAAGAAAATCCCACCTACCAACTGCAACCAGTACCATAGGTTCTTTCCTCACTGGGTTTGGGGGAAGTTTTCTCCATGCCCAAATGAGGCAGCCAAGGGCTTGGCTAGGCCTGGCGAGCCGATTTAGTTTATAATCGTATTGAAAGACTCAGATTTTCTTCTCAGCAGTTTTGGAGCGTTCCTGAATCCTCGATCTCCCAGCTTTCTTGCGGCATTTCTCGAAGGCCCTTTTTGTCTTAATCTTTCGAAAATCTGAGAGTAGACCGAGTGCAGTGACGACGCTCTCAACAAAATGGCTGTGCCCATGAAGAGATTTTCTTTTTGTATTTGTACCACGTAGGTCATTTTAATGTTGATTTTAAATGCTCTTACACGCTTGATTATATTGCTACTCTATTCCGGTCACCAATTTATACATTGTATGATCTTGCTGTGCGTGCAATACAATGTAAAGTTGTGCTGTTTGTTTTCGGGCTGGTTTGCTAAAGAGGTTAATGTAGCTAACAATAAATAACGACTAGCCAATTTCATGCCACAATCACCGGAAGTGACGTCTGACATGCAACTTGGAAGGCTGGCGTCCAAGTATTCAGGAACACATAATTTCTCCTGTCCTACGGTTGGGAATCATAGCAACAGTGGGCTGGGAGATTCTGTGGTTCAGAGATGGAGTCTTTTCTCTGTGTACCTCACGCCTATCGTCATGTTCTGTGCCACCTTATTCTCTTTACTATACTTTGCTTCTACTTGTACTGAAGTGTGTGTGTGTGTGTGTGTGTGTGTGTGTGTGTGTGTGTGTGTGTGTGTGTGTGTGTGTGTGTGTGTGTGTGTGTGTGTGAAAGGTGCTAATGGCCGCTCCTTGACAATTCGAAGAAAGGAAATTGTGGTCATAGCAATCGTATACTCTTACCGTATAATACATTTATTCTACTTCTTGCTTGCCAACATAATAAAAACAATTGAAATACCTATTGCAGGCTTATTAAATGTATACTCTGTTTGAGTTCATTTCCCTCAAAAAGTAGTCCCCTTTAATTACGATCGATCAACATGCAATGTTTTGGACACCTCGAAGGGCATTATCCCGCTTATACCATGGTCACTTGCCAAAGAAAATAATTTAAGACCATTCATTTACATTTTCATGCGTTTTACAATCCAAATATAGCGTTTTTCAGAAGCCATAATTTAGTTTCCCTGGTAACGCCTGAGGGTTTGACTAATAGCTGGAACAAACATTACCCTCCCGTAAGGTTCTTATGAAACGGAAAAGTTGTTCACTCCTCTAGTAAATAGGACAGACTTGGCAACGGGGAGTATTCTAGTCCGCTCAGCTATGAGCCAGAGAGCTAACGTTATGCATTGTACATATTTATAATCCGAAATTTGTCCTAGCCTTTATACCACAGATACTCTAGGGTCTATAGCATATATCCGCGTTGTCTGATTACAGTTTAATTCATTTTTCACAATTTACCAGCTCTCGTTTTCAAGACTAATCACTGCGCCATTCATTTCAATGAGAATTGCGACGGCCTATACTTTCCACATAAAGTGTACATATTTATAATTGAAAATCGTCCCAGCCTTTATACCACAGATACTATAGGGTCTATAGCATATAACCGCGTTTTGTGATTACAGTTTAATACATTCTTCACAATTTACCAGCTCTCATTTTGAAGGCTGAACAGACAATTTGACTGAAATTACTTAGCAGGTGTCCATATATCAGGGATAAATGGACACCCTGCAGACAATCAGAATCGAGTATTCCAAAAAATACAAGCTGCTTATTGATCTACTATTTCATGACGCTGTGCTCAGTCAGCAGCAAGTACAACCGACAAGTCAGAGGGCAACCTGCCGGGTTAATGCCCTCCTCCCAGCCAATCAGAATCAAGCATGCTTAAACCAAATACAATAAGGGATATTATTCATATTCACTGAGATTAATAACAATTTTACAACAATTATTTTATGGTTACTAACTCACTAGAACTTTTTCGCTGTTGAGTTTTCAGGCCTGTAGTGGTCTGACTTGCAAAGCAAAAAATACGGGCCAGACTGTGCAAGTGTGTGTGTCAGTTAAAGTGTGTGTGTGTGTGTGTGCATGTATGTGTGTGTGTGTGTGTGGGTGCATGCATGCAAATTATTGATTTCTTCTAGCATCATAATTGAAAGAAAGGAGTAACTAAATACAACAGAAAAATACCAGAGAGATGTTGGTATTCACTAGCGAAACGAAAGGGTCTACAGTGGATGTTACTGGATGGTCTAAAGTGGTTCTACATTGGATGTTATGGCCAAGAAATAAGATAAAGTAAAGTAAATAATACACCTGAAACACAGAGATTTGTGTATTTGTGAGTTGGAAGCAACTAACCGTCTCATTTCACATGAAGTGTTTTGAGCCTACGTCAACACGGTGGCTATCTGGATATTTTTCTGTGTTGTGTTTATGTTTGCATATATTGTTGTTTGTCTTACTGTGATCAATCAACAACACAGAGAAAAATAAAACATACGAGAGAGAGAGAGAGAGAGAGAGAGAGAGAGAGAGAGAGAGAGAGAGAGAGAGAGAGAGAGAGAGAGAGAGAGAGAGAGAGAGAGAGAGAGAGAGAGAGAGAGAGAGAGAGAGAGAGAGAGAGAGAGAGAGAGAGAGAGAGAGAGAGAGAGGAGCTGATAGGAGGTGTGAGCCTACTTCGCTCTGTATCCTATTCTGTTTGTCTATCTCTGTGTTCACCCTGTTTGTGTGTCTACCCATGGGTCACATTGAATTATTTTCCCACCAGCCAGCCGTGTCCTATTGCAATGAAGTAAATGCTAGGGTTGGGCGATATCCATTGTTTACAATCGTTAAAATCCGTCCCCAAACATTTTTAAAAAGGTTTACAGTTCAACCGTCCAAAATATTCAATTTGTATAACTAAGTGACTATGCATCTTACAATGTGTGTTTCTGATGTGATGTCATAAGCTACTACACAGCACTAATCTTTCCATAAATCGAGGTTTCACAAGGGCTGTCTTGTTTTCGTCAGTCGGTCGATTGTTTGTTCAATATGCACTTCAATCAATCGCTGAGGTTAAGGAAAAAAGTGCTTATTTTATTTATTTTTCATTAATTTGAGGGGCAGGAGGGACAAATGCAGACTGGTGACAGGCTATATTGTGTGAGAAATAAAATAAATTATGAAGAAAAATAACATTGAAGGCTCCGTAGTTTCTGAAGTCTCCGTAATTGTATGGTTTGAAAGACTGTAAGACTTAAAACGACACTCCGATTTACCCAACCATGCCCACATCAAAGTCAGATGTGTCCACTAGGAAGTACTTCAAAACAACGATGTCCGGATAGCTCTAAAATAATTAACACCAGGCTTCTGTGTCTCTTCGTGCCCAGAATACGCATGCCGGCATGGTTACGGAACTACACACGGATGCACCGTCAGATGTAGGCCTACTTCAGTGTTCAGACTTATGTGTTTTGACAGCTGTGACGCTGGTACAGTCCCTGTGTGTAGGACACGTTAATACACATGGGCCCTGCGTGTTTTGTCCTGTCAGCCAATACACACGTGTTGTCATTTGTATTAACATCCGACAATTGTCTTTGGTTGCAATTGTTTTCAGCAAAACATTGTGTTTTAGGTTTAAAATAAGCTAAAGTTGTGTTATGATAATATATATGTATATATATATAAAGGTATCTGTTTCTATTTGACAAAAACTATGACAAACAACTAAATAAACAACATGTTTTGCGTGTAATTAATGGGAATATAACATAATATAAAATATGCTTAGCGCAAATAACTATTGACCAAGCTGAACATAAACATCCATCCTGTTGCATGAACGAGGCTCTGCTTGCCAGGCCCAAGAAGCAGTTAATATGATATATTATCCCAACACCATGTAATGGTTTGTTCCAAGCCACTGTAGCTGGGAACACCTGGAGATATGAAGTCCAGATAGCCAGGGCAGGACAGGCAGTATATTTACAAGACATTAAGGAAGTCTTTCTCGCTCTTCAGATGACCTTCAGATTGTACTGTCGAGCTCATCTTTGTGTGTATGCTATGGTTACATCCTTTTGTTAATCGTTAAATGGTGGAGCGATGGTGTGATATGCCATGCTTAAATACATATTATTACATTAAATAATGATAAAAATGTTTTTTATAGATTTTTTTATTTAGGGGAAAACTAGAAACAACATATTTGATAGTGAAAACAGTATATGCGAATATTAGACTACTCATCAAATGTCTGAATTGTATATAATATACATCACGGTGAAGGAGAGACAGAGACACACACACACACACAGACACACACGCACACACACACACGCACACACACACACACACACACACACACACACACACACACACACACACACACACACACACACACACACACACACACACACACACACACACACACATTTGAATACTGTGTTCCAGACACTGGATCACAAACACAAATACACACATACACACACATACAGCGATACAGTGATACAAAGATAGACAGCTTTTCACATGTGCACTGAAGGCTTACCACACACACATCAATTGACAGGAAAGATCGACCAATCATAGGCAGGTACAAAGAATGGCCAACAGGTCATCAAAGCTAATGTCTGCAATGATTGAGGTGTGACATGAGGTGTGGATGGACTGTGATGTCTGGTGACAGGAAGACATGGAGGGGAAAACACATCACTGAGTAAAAACCACACAGATAGACAGAGGTCTGGACAGACACATGGAGACAGTGGAGACACAGAGATAAATAAGGATGGACAGACCGGCGGACGTACAGTCAACTGGATGGACAGGCAGGATATGACACGTCACTCATACTGTGAAAATTGTATTACCATCAGGAGGAGCGAGAGATATCTATTCTAGTGGCCAGCTCAAAATAGGTCTCATGGTAACATCAAATCACGATGATATTGTTAAGGCTCCCGCAAATAACACGCGTTAATGTATATGCAAGATTAAAGAATCAAAGGAGTGACTAAATACAACAGAATATACGGTTAGCTAAATGCATTATTTCTTTCATGTTAAGAACAAGTCCCCATTACCTTTAAATGAAATAGGCAGGAAATATAATTAAAGTAAGTAAAGGTGAACATGATCGACAGTATACACTATTTAAATGATACACAACTATTTACCATTATACATAGGTGACTTAGTCACTTGAGTGACTAAAGGGCCCTGAGGAGTCCCATGCACACTGTACTTGGGGCTAGGTTGTGTCCAGCGTGTGAGTCCAGATACATGAGATGGTGAATAGGAGGTCCTTCTGTGGGCCGTTGGTTCCCCCCGCTGGATGGGTGGGCTACGTGGTTTTAACCGGAAAGACGTGAGGTCCGGGCAGGAAAATATGAAGGGCTTGTCGTTGGATGTGATGGCTTCAGATTCTTCTTTGTTAGTCCCGAGGGAAATTGTTACGGTCACAAATGATCTGCCCAAAGTTAAAAACAGATCTGTTGGGCGGCGTAGGCCAGCATAAAATAAAACGAGCAAACCACTTTGCGGCTTTAATAGTTTTTTTCGTAAAATCTATTTTATGTAGCTGAAGCTTTTGTCCAAAGCAACTTACAATTGTCCAGCTTACCCAGAAATGCAAGAATCATGCAAGTGCATTATACTTATCAAATAAGAAAACTCGTGTTACAGAAGTGTTACATTTTAGAATCTTTTATGGGCCAAGATGTAGTTTGAATGGATGAGTTTCAGTCTGCATGGAAGATGCGTAGGGATTCTGCTGACCTGACAAGTTCCACCATTGTCAGGATATTGTTGGGCTGGGGCCCCCCCCGTAATGAGGGAGTAGCAGACTGTTTGGCAGTGGCAGAGCCTAATGGGTGGGCTGGAGAGGATGGTTTGACCATGTCCTGGATGTAGGATGGGCCTGAGCCATATCGCAGCATGAAGTACCAGTTAGTTGAATTGGATTGGAGCAGCCACTGGTAACCAGTGCAGGGTGCAGAGGAGTGGTGAGGTGGGGGAGAACCTTGGTAGGTTAGAGGTCTGTATTAAGTATTGATATGCTATAAATTAATGCATTCATTTATTATCAACTTATTAATAAAATACAGTGAAATACTTATAGTTCAATTGTTGGACTCCTTAGCTCCTCCTTGCACTGTGATATTAAAGAGAATCAGTGTCATATGTTAATGAGCTGCTCCTGTCTGGTCAAGCCCATAATGACCTGCAAATTAAAATATGTCCTTACACACCCATATACACACAACAGACACAATTATGCACATAGTCCGAAGGAACTTTTGCAAAGTTTCAGGTTCCTATCTCTGATGAATTTGTGTGTGCGTGTGTGTGTGTGTGTGTGTGGGTGTGTGTGTGTGTGTGTGTGTGTGTGTGTGTGTGCATATGGATGATATCAATGAGTTGACATGAGAAAGATAGTTTGTCAATGTTCCCCTTCCATTAAGCTCTGCTCATAAGCTCCTTCCAAGCACACATTTTAAGGTTTTGATTCACAAATCACTGATTTTTTTCTCCCCGTTGCACATAAATATTGAATATCTTCGGAAAACTGTGTGTGTGTTTGTAAATGTGTGAGAGAATATATCCTGGTTATTCACTGAATAAAAGGAAGAAGGAATAGAACACAAACCAGAAATAAATAAGAAAAAGCTGTTCCAGATTGTGCGTGTGTGTTTGTGTGTGTCAGTGTGTTGCAGAGTGTCTGTGTCAGTGTGTGTACATGTGTTTGTGAGTGCGTGCATGAACACCTGTTCAAAAATAGTTTGTTTGCTCAATGATTAAGTGTCTTACCTGACAGGTGTGTGCTGTGTATTCGTGTTTTTACCTGTCCTCTCCGGGTAGGGACCGACAGAATACTTCAGAGTATATTTCCCAGGGAAAAGCGTGGAAAGGAACAGAGGAAGAAAGTGACGGTGAAATCATTTCATTTCACACTGCAGCCAAACAAGTTTGCCTGCAGCAGCACTAGCGGCCTCACACTAATTCTCCTCATATATAAATGGAATCCGTGGTCCGTTAGGGTCCCAAACCCTCGGCTTGTCCCCGAGATCTTAATTACAGACGAGTGTGGACTCCAGCTCCAGGGCTTAGTGGGCCAAGTGAGATCTGCACCACGCTCTAACCAGTGGAGAGGAACTCTTGACTCATCTAATTGGGTCATCACACGTGTGTTGTTCACGTAGCGTCCGGAAAATGAGGATACGGTTAATGAAACGTATTAAATGCACAGGGGCATGTGGGATTCAGTGTCGAGTTAGGATCGTCTTGGTGACGCCCTTTATTCTTTTTACGTTTGTACATGTGTGTCTGTGTGTCTCTGTGTGTGTGTGTGAGTGAGAGAGAGAGAGAGAGAGAGAGAGAGAGAGAGAGAGAGAGAGAGAGAGAGAGAGAGAGAGAGAGAGAGAGAGAGAGAGAGAGAGAGAGAGAGAGAGAGAGAGAGAGAGAGAGAGAGAGAGAGAGAGAGAGAGAGAGAGAGAGAGAGAGAGAGAGTGTGTGTACAAAGGTAATACAACTGAGACAGACTGAGTTAAGAATATACATTTTCTTTAATCTTATTTAATAAGAAGTATGCATTGTGTCATGAAAACAATCAAACCTTTCTATCGTCTACCTTCTCATCAATCTTACTGAGGAGATTTTCCAACCCAAGGGGGAAAAAAACGAATGTAATTCAAATAATGCAAAGACTACAGGTCGGCTCCACGGGCGACGCGGGCTCGACAGCTGAAGGGGCTGTCTGTCTGACCTGCTCATTGCTATGCAAGCTCTCTGACCACGCACTGCCCCTTTCATTATTCATCGAATAAATTACCCATATGCCAGTCGAGTGGAGTCGTGGCCCGCCAGTTGGGGCTCGGTAGCTTCAAAGGGCCACTCCCTCCGACCCCCCCCCCCCCCCCACCACCCACCCCACCCACCCCCATCGCGGAAATCCTCTGGGTGACTGGGGGTCTTAACAGCCCCGCTGCTAGGTGTATATGTTTTTCCCTGTCGCTAGGTATATGTGTCTAACCCTCTCCGTGCGCCCCCGAGTGAATGGCAGGGCTACGGTCGTTATCACAGGTGAGAAGCACAATATGGAACGGAGCTCCGCATTTAAGCGAGGTGACGTGGCTCGGGCAACCTTTATTCATATGAGATGAACAGGTGAGGGTGAGGTGCAGGTCGGCCGGCAGGTCGGCCGGCAGGTGCTTCCGGTGCGCTCGTGGTTTTAAACTTTGGGGTAATGTGAAATATAATTTTCATGAACCTGCTGGAATTTGACAGCCGGTCAAGAATTGTATTTTTTCGCACCTGACAGATGTGTCAGATGTCAAACTCACACCTCCCTTGTTACAGAAAAACGGCTGATGCTTTCGAGGCGTGTTCAAATAAAATAAGCCTGACTCTAAAGTCTTAAGGCCAAACTGTAGACTCAGCTCTACAGCTCATCTCTCTCAACATTTCAGGCTACTAGATATGACTTAACCTGCTGTTTTCAAGCTGGATGCGGCACTGTTTTTGTGATGTGAATGTACAAGTGGTGTACCATTTTGCTTGTGCTGATGCAGAGTCATTCACACAAAAACAAACTTACCAAAGGACCCCTTGGTTTAAACTACTGCTGCTCTGCATTAACGTCTGGCTGTTCAGATCCTAAAGCGTTCTTGCACTCGCATCTGGTGGAGTATCACTTTATTTCACAGCACCGAAATAGACCAATATCTCTGCTGTATGAATAAATGTTAACGTCTATTAAACAATGATTCAAATCAAAAGTGAAAGAACACTGAGTCTAACGTTCATGCAAGTATCAGCTTGAGGACAATAATGGAGAGCAGATAAAGTAAATGTTACTATTACCATTTCTGCATTTTGGCAAATATAATTACAATACAGATTAAAACCTAGGGAGGGGGACTTTTTTTAGATCTAATACCGAATTGACCTTTCACAATCTATTAAATTATTTGCGGGGGTTTATTATTTCAATCAATCAAGCAGAAACATATGAAAAGTTTTTTTGGTCATTTTGTTTTGACCTACCGAGAAGTGTGCGTTAGAATAATAACTTTCAGGGTCATTATTCTCGCCATGGTCCCCCTGGATTCGCTAGAGATAAATATGCCTTATTTCTGCTCTACAAATGCCATTGCTGCTGCTACTGCGGTAATTGGCACTTAGAGTCAACGAGAACAATGGAAGACGTCAGTAACAATTAATGTGGAATAGTATTAAGCTAGTATTGTGCTAAAGCACCAGGTACACATAAAGAGCTAACAGGCAAATCTAAGCAACCCTAATGAAAGAATTTAATTACATGATTAAATTAGTTGTATTAATGTTATGGATAATATATTATGTAAATCAACGCTATACGACCAAGCATGCTCCATACCCAAGTTTATTTTTTGTCAAAATTATATTTTTCTAATTCAATCCGTTTCAATTATGGCTTCATTCAAGTTAAATTAAATACATACTACAGGGAAAACACCTTTTGTCAATATTAACCAAGTGTTGAATGTGTATCACATTAATCAACATGAGCATCAGAGGTCTTGCCAAGCTAAGTATTGCTAGCAATTAACAAATTACAAAAAATAAATAAAAGGTCCCGAAGAGGGGTGTGTGACTTGAGGGTGAAGCTTGGAGACAAGGTGATACCGACAGTGGAAAACAATGCATTATTACAGGCCTTTCGCACATGCTTCGAGAGTCTGAACTTCTCCAGAGAATCCCTGTTGGCCTCTATGTGTGAACAGGAATGTCTGAATCAGGAGTTAAATCTACCAGTCCTGTAGTCTGAAGTCCAGAACATCGGAGAGTCTGCGGTAATCCTCGAGTGAGTGGGTGTGTTCCTGACGTGTTGATGACATTTCTATCATGCAAAAAACGTGAGTCATATCATACAAACAAAGGGTGAAGAAAAAAGAGGCCATGAAACAAAAAAAAGAAGGAAGAATATAGTATCTGTTCCAGAATAGTATTTTGGAGAATAGTGTAGCTGATGCGTCTTAAAAAATACAATATTGATTCCGCCCCAAAAAGAGTCAGTGTGACCGAGTTTGTAGACTCACCCAGCATCCACCATGTGTCCACTGCATACTTTTTGTGTCACATCCTGCCTCCTACATGCTCTATCTATGTGCCATCCCTCACCTAGAGTACACAGAGTATCCTTGATATGTGTGAACATCTCATACGGCTTGTATCCTGTTTTGTGTTGCATGGCTGAAAGGTTAACTCATCTTTGCACACCTGTTTCTCAAGAGTTCATCCTGAGTTCATGCGTGAAAGGCCTATTAGTATTTACCCCGTGACAACCTGATCACTTAGCAGATGCCTTGACATTAAGGAGTGGGTAGTTGCTAGGCACCTTGCCCATTGATGTCCACAAGTACAGTACTTCCGGCTGGGAGCCACTAGATAATCCTATCCGCTTACATCCTATATTTAGACTTTATAAAGTTCCCATAGAGTGGCTGCAAACCCCTTCAGACAAAGAAAGCATCGTACATCGGATCCAGCATTACGGACGAAAACCAATTGAGATCTCACCCCTCTTTATCGTGTTTCCTGCTCGATTGCTCCTGATCTCCGACCGAATGGCAACGCTCATGGCCATCCATTGTACACAGAGCAGAAGGGCAACACAAGAGGAAGAGTACTGGCCATTCAAGTGCGGGCCAGCACCAGGCTCCAGACATACGAGATGATATGCCAGCCATGCGGGCCCTATGGGTGGGGTAGTGGGGGGTGTCTGGGTGTATAACGGGATTCAGATGAGTTTCTGGAGCTGCTGGTGTGTCAGCGCTGTCCCGCCAACGCCTTGCCAACCAGCACGCCAGAGACAGCCCCTCATTACACACTCTGCCACCATCATCAGCCTCCACGCCGCGCCGGCGTCCCGACGCCAGTCAGCGTGACGCGTTCTGACACCGCGGCACCAGGCTGCCTGTCCCTTCAGCTGACGATGGGGGAGGACATGGTGGTGGTGGTGGGGGGGATTTAACACTCGAGGTTCCTCCAGATGACGGAGGAAGGCATGGGGCATGGATGACAGATCCCTGAATAGACGGAGTGACGTGGTTATTTTACCACGGTTTGACTGCCAATTAAGAGACGATATGTGTGACTGTGTTAACATTATGGAAAAATGGAAGCAACTGATTCAATGGTTTGTCTTTGCTGCCTTTGGTTTTTGAGTTGGTTTTGACTGCTGATATTATTCTGATATCTTCCTGACATCGTTTCACACCACTTTGGTCCCCCACCACTGATTTAGTCGCTCCAGTAATGGCTTATGTGTCAGGCGACACAACTTTCTCAAAATGTACTTTGGGGGGAACATGTGATGCAATTCAGTTGAGATTTTTCTAAGTAATTTTTCACCTGCCTGTGGGTATCCTTCATGTCATAATGTATTCAAATTAATTCAAACCTGATCAAAGTAAATACACTTTTTACCTAAATGTTAGTATATATTCAATGTGAACTTTTTACAATGTAGATATGCTGATTAGCAATAGTCAGTGTTGCCTTTTTTTCATAAACTTGAGTATTTGGAAAGGTGTGGAAAAAAAACAAAATTTACACAATTAACAATTAACTGACAAAAAATGTTTTGTCACCGTGTGCTTCGCCATTATATGACACCATTTGCTTTAAATACAAGCACTTGAGGAGTGGAAGTAAGCCAAGCATATAAAGTGCTGTAATTTTTTAATGGTAATTTTCTGACTGAACTAAGGTTTTAAGCATAACCATGAAATTGGATTCCAGTAAGTACATGAATTGTACAGTTTAAACCCTATTCTGGTGACTCTAGAAAGACAGAGGCCTTTGTAGTCAAAACAAACCACTCAGCATCCATGAGTTTTTGACAAAAAGCTCATGAGATCTTAGACTGATTTCTTATAGCATACATTGAAAAGAATAGAATGACTAACTTGGTAATGTGTTCACCAATGTGTTCACCAATGTAATGCCAATACTCACTCTGATGCATTTCAAAAGCAGTCTAGTTGACCTATGAAGAAATTCATACAACGTGCAATTCTATTTCTCTGACCTAAATCAAAAAGGCAAGAGACTTGAGTCATCAAAGACACCAAAAGAGACCAAATCTTAAAGTACATAGAGGATTTGGCCCAAAAGGACTTTTTCAAACAAGGGCAAATATTATTTTTTATGTCCTTGTGGTTTTTCCTACTTAAGTCTTAATCAGAGTGGGCTACTATCTCCTCAAAGCAATTATTTGATTAGAAAGAATGACTGTTCATGAATCATTCAGGCTTGGTCATTATGAGTAGAAAATGACAATAGAATCCCAGGGATCTGGAAAATATCACAAGGTTAGCCTCGGAAAAATGTCTGCGTAATCAAATCCCATCTATGATTCTGAATAATTATGGACTCAAAGACACGAGTGTAAGTACATAGAGGTAAAAATCGGACTTGCATGCCTTTGAGCTGTGCTACCCCACCACGGTGATGCTTGAATTTGAAGGCGGGTCGAAACACAAAGTTAGAGCCAACTAAAAACAGGTTTTGCATATTTCTTAACTTGTACCGAGGAAAATAAAAATATATATTTTAAACGAAAGAAATCCTGAAAATAACATTGGAAAACGAACAGGAGACAAATACTCTTCAGGGTGGAGAGAGGGAGGAAGAGGTTTGGCAGGTTCATATGCAGATGGATACAATACAAAACACGTATTATACTTTTATAGTATGGAACACTATGTATGTATGAAATTTCCCTCTGCTTATTTCAATCATGTTTGAAATAAAAGTGTATTGTTAATATCAAACCGCATGTTTCGGGGGGTAAGCACAATCCAATAACAAGTGTTAATTGGGAGCATATGTCCTTCCTTGATATTACATCCATATTTTTTACAAGTATTGGAAATATAGAATAAATTATATAGGAGTTCTGCTCAATATTAGTAATGATAAATGATAATCATGCATTAGTTCAACAGAAAGCATTTCTGATTTGGTTTGTCTATGGAGTTTTCTTGAGCTGAACTTATTGGGTTGTGGGGATACACAAGACAAAAAGGGAGTAATATATTTCCGGTAATGCAAAGGTAATACAAGAAAAAGTATTCCAAAATCTACAAAATACCATAAGAAAGGGATGTTGGTAACAAGTAAATGCTTTTCTGAGTTCCTGTGCCTTGTGGTGCAACACTGCCATATCTTGCAGGTGCTTTCATTCCACCAAAGTCTGCCTGCTTGCCGAACAAAACTGCCCGACTGCATTTGTGAAGTACAAGCATACCAGACAAGTACAACGCAAATAAAGCCATCCTGCTAGGCAACAATTATAGCGTGGGGTTTCTCTGTAGTACAAAAAGAAAGGGTGAATGAACATGCACGCGTTATGGACTTCAAGCTCTTGACGTAACAAGTCACTCAGAATATGATGCAAGTGGAAAGCAACAGTTTCACAGTGTATGGGTTCCAGCACATGAGGGTTTGGTGCTTGCCCCCTGGAAATCATGTTCCACTGGAATTCTTTGTGTACTTTGATTGATTTCTGCTTCAATGGTAATTCCCATTGGTTAAAAGAGACCAATACTGAATAAATATGTGAGATAGCGATTGTTTGTTAAAGATTTGTGCATTCATTATTTGTGAACAATTCTATTACTTTTTCAGAATGTTGATTTAGTCCCAGCCTCCATGATATGCAGGTTTTGACAACCCTTAACTCAGTGATTAAGATGGAATTGTACAGTATAGTCTATTTAATATACTACTAGTAGTAAAAGTAGCGGTAGTGGTAGTAGTAGTTGTAGTATAGTATTGATATATTTATTGATTGGATGCATTTAAGTATAGTCAACAACGCAAAACACTTAATGAACTGTTTAAGATAAATATTACTTTACGACTGAAATGCATCTTATCTAGTTAAATGTAGTAGCAGAACTACTGCTAACAAATGCACTATCCAACAGTATTGCTGGAGTTATTTTCCTCGGGGAGTACTCTGAGGAAGTGGCACTTTCCAATTCTGATCACGGTCTTAAAATCCACTCCTCCATATAACAAATGAATTATTATGCACATGTTTGCGTTGCACCTGCTGTCGGTGTGTTTGCGGAGGCGTCCATAGGCATTAGAGTCAGGAGATAATGAAAGATGGTGCTGCAAAAAAAATAGGTCGCAAAAACGATATCGCAGCCTACATCACAGCAGTAAAAAATATATAGAGCTAAAAATTTAGATTAGGTTTCAGCTAAAACTTTGTTCAGTGTTTCAGTTGTGCACCAGTCGATAGATAGCGTGCCAGTCACGGTGGCAGACTCACCCCGATAAGGGCTTTGGGATTATTACAGACAGTGCAATTACCATGGAAGACCCAAGATCCTCTGACTGAAGGTAGGATATTTGTGTTTTTCAGTTTCTGTCAGTCTAATGAAATATTTATTTATGCAACCACACACACAAAGACCCACCCGCACACACACACACACACACACACACACACACACACACACGCATACTCACACACACACACACACACACACACACTCACACACACACACACACACACACACACACACACACACACACACACACACACACACACACAGACCCCCACCCTCCCAAGCACCACCCCCCACACACACACACACCCCCACCCATCCACACGCAAGCAAACACACAACATACACGCACACATACATGCACACAGCTTAAACTCAACACACAGAATATGCATCACCCACTTTATTTACCAACGTTTATTACCGATGTGATGTCTCCCTGGTTAAATAAAGGTAGAATAAAAAAATAAAATAAAACACAAGATCAAGTAAGGGCGGGGCTAATAAAAAATAAAAATAAAAATAACAACAGAATCCCCTAGAACGTGGCCTCATTCAGCAGATATTTTCCTTCTAATTTGATCCGTCCGGCTTTCTCCTCCTCCTCATTGTCGTGCAACGCTTGACTAGAGAGCGGTGACAGGCAAATGGAGAGGTAGCCCAGGGAAATCCTGCAAGAGCCCCGCATGGCAGGCTCCAGCCAATCAGAGGAGGGCTAGCATCAGAGAGGAGTAGGGTTATGTCTCGGCACACTCACAGCAAATGGAAAAAACAGCCCCGATGGTGGCATCAATTTAAAACAGTGTGTCAAGCCTCATGCTTTACAGACACAGGGCTTAGACTCTGTATTAGGCGTTACCTGTGAGCAGCGAGGTCACCTGTTCATTAGACTACAGTTCACTCTACGAAGCAATATTATAAAACAAAAAATAGAAATGAGGTATCAACGGTGTGTGTGTGCATGTGTGCGTTGGTGCACACACTCTCCATGGTGATTAACGCCACACTCTCAGTTAACCCCTATGCAGGGATTCAACGACAAGGAAGAGCAGTATTCAAATAAATATTTCACAAAGTGTCCTGGGATTATTAAAGTATACCATCTTGTCTTATCTCACGAAGCACGGTGACTGGGTTTCATTTTTTAAGGAGCTTGCTGGGAGTCTTTGATAGCCCCGGTCCCCTGGGTGCAAGGCTGCTGTCTCGTCTGAGAGCAGGAACAGGAAACAGGGAGACAACAGCCGGCACTCTGTAACTCCTATTGGTTGAGACCAATCTGTCTCCATTCTATCCTTCCATCTCTACCAGCGGCTCTGGCTCTCTCTCCCTCCCTGTCTGTCTTGTGCTCCCTCTATCATCTTTCCACCCACCTTGAATCAAAGCACCCCATAGCGTCTCGAAATATGTGTTTTCCTTTATTTAACACACTGCACATTTCAGCTTGTTTTCACAGAAAATGTGTGAACTACATCATAAAATGTTAAAAGGTTGTTTACACGGTTACATATATATATATATATATATATATATATATATATATATATATATATATATATATGTATGCTATCTTGCTTGCCGCTGAGAGGAAGTTGTCAGTTTAGATGACCTGAAGATGTTGAAGGACCTTCTATCTTCTCCCCTTCCCCTTATGCTCACCCCTCATCCGTCTCTGTGGGAGAGCTGGGTTTCACATCGCCTCACAGTTGCACCACTGCTCTCTGCAGAGCTATTCTGGAAATGGAGAGCTGTTCTGGTCTCTGTTTCCGGCAGTCAGACACGTTCGGGCGGCGGGGGTGGGGGGGTTGGGTGGGTTGGGTGGGTTGGGGGGGGGGGGGGGGGGGGGGGGGGGTTGATAGCCGGCTGCCAGGCGTTGGGCTCCTGGGAGCACATTGTCCAGATGCTTCTCTCCTGAACCGAGAGCTCTCACTGTCAGGGGGATGTTTCTGCTCTCATTTCACTAAGTGTGCCTCTGTCTATTTGTGTTGATTTGCGTGTACACTTCGGAGGCTGGCCTGATATAGAAACAGACACAAACTGTTTTCATGGCTGATGGTCTTCCACCCACAGGCACACAGAACTCAGAACCGGCAGTAACTCGTCCTCCACCTATAGGAGCTACGTTATAAAAGGCTAATCAACACGTCGGTAATAAAAGTGCAGCTCAGCGCAAAAAAATACAACAGGCGCCTCCATGGTTCCTGCCTATGTTCCCTTCTTCTGTCATCTCCTCTTCTTCATCCCACCATTGACAAATGCCCTTGATGGTTTTACATTATTGAATACAGTGTCCAATCTCTAATCTCTGACTCAAGGCTGTCTCTCTGTATCAGACAAAGGGGAAGAAAATACATCCTGTCCTTTGCATTCCTCTCCCTCTCTCCATCAAACACTGAGAATCTCTCCCTGTCTCTTCGCCGTGCCATAAATATTCAACACATTGGCTGGCAATTTACACACAATCTGCTACTTAATCAGCTGTACAGCTGCACCACCTAGGCGCATGCAGAAACTGGGGCTCTTCACCGTCCCCAATTGATGTTCTTCATACAGTCTCAAACTAGTCTATCCCATTCTGTCTTTTCCTTATGCATCTTTGTCGGTCTCCCTGACCATGTGCCAGTGAGTTCTTCATCTGAGCAGAGAGCTGATGGATCAGATTGGGATATCGACATGATTTGGGATGAAAAATAAATGTGTATAAGAATTATAATATTGGTATTCTTATAATTATAATCATTATGTTATATTAATACTTTATTTTACAATTATTATATATTATGTATATTTTATCTGCAACTTTTACTTTTTACCAAACAGAGTACTTTCTTCACCAGATGCAACCGTTTGAAACGCCTGGCAATCAAAATCCATCCAATGTACAGCAATCCAATCCATCACTAGTATTTGATTTAT